>NC_133324.1:286177944-286272944 GCF_042186555.1 Aquarana catesbeiana
ACATTTATGACTAAAGTAAACATGTAAGGGCAAAACTTCAGAGATCAGTTGAAGAGACACTGAAGAACTGTAGTGAGCTGTTAAAGGAGAGCCAAATGTCTTGTGGCAAATAAGCTGACAGAATGATTGATAGAACTTTTTTAGGAAATGAATAGGCAGGTTAGTTTTAGGTAGGCTGTAGCTAAATAAACGGTTACAATAATAACTGACTTGGTATCCCCTAACCTCAGGTTGTCCTATACAGGAGTGCAATGGATTGGGGTACCTGGAGAGCTAAGAGGATATGAGGCAGCACATAAGCGACATGGGCGACTACCATGGAAATCACTCTTCGAACCAACAATTAAGCTACTGACAAATGGAATTCGGGTTTCAAGCCTTATCAGCAAATATCTGTCTTTCTTTGAAAAGTTAATTAAAAAACACTCGATTTGGTAAGCACAATGGATGAAGAGAAAATATACAGTATTTGGTATACTGAAATAGACGGATATATAAATAGATAGATTGATTTTTCAGTGGATTCAGTATTAGTGGATTCGAGAAATAGTGGTTCCCAAAGAATATACTACTGCTGACTATAAGCATGAGAAGTAGTCATCTCTTGATTTGGTGTGTATGAGTTTGGGAAGCCTATTAATACTGGTATTTCTTTTGTTACATAGATTTAAAACAACAGTCAACTTCGGTGACTAAGGCTCTGCATTCATCTATTTTTTTACAGTCAGCTGTTGTGTGAGAACGAACAGGTGCTAACGGAAGGACAGGCCATAAACTTCACCCAGCTAGGGTATACTCTTCGTGTGTTGGCAGATGAAGGAGCTGACAGCTTCTACAATGGATCCATCTCAAAGAAGATGATAGAGGACCTCCATAACGAGGGTTTGCTCTCCTTTTATTATATATCTTTCACCTAATACTATGTGGACTGATTTGTACTTCTTATTATTAGATTACACCATTCTGTGAACTTACAGTTGTATTTCAAAGAGGTTCAAACTTCAGTCATGTCAGTGTAGTGAGTTGGTAGGATTCACTTTCTGTAAAACTGAGATCTCTCCTTTAGGTATGTTAAGCTGGCTAAACACATTTACATCAATTTCTTGTTAGATTCAAACCAAATGTTCAATCATATTTGGAAGTGTTTATTACTGTTTTCCTGCATGCTCCAAAGTATGATCATAAATACAATCATAATAAAGATTGTTTTAAATCATTTTTCCTTCAATCACTTTCTCCTGTATCCCATAAACAGATCAATTCAGAAAAAAAGCCAGTCATTATACCACAAATACTGTAACCTAATTGAAAAAAATGGAAAAATTGCCCATTTACGTCCTTGTCTTTGACTTAAATATGTTAAAAAAGTGATCCAAAAATGCTTGGCCATAATTACATTTTTTTGAAGCTATGAGTGAAATATCAGATTACTAAACAACTGGAGTGAAAGGCATATGGGCACTTTTACATATATTCTTAAAAGGGCTTTTCTGCTTTCACCTTTAAACAGGGATTTAAGGGAACCAGTTAGATCTCTGCACTGACCGCAGCTAGTAAGCTTATTGAGACTTATACCCATAGGTTTATGTCTTCAGCGCAGGCCTGTACTGGCCATAGGGACTACAGGGAGATTCCCGGTGGGCTGATGGCTCAGTGGGCCAGTCAGGAGCAGTCCTGGAGCCGCTCCTCTCTGACAGTGAGTGATCGCAATTTCACTCCTGTCAGGAGGAGAAGCTTCCTTCCATTAGGCGTTATGCTCCCTCCAGCCTGCAGGGGGAGATAGACCAATGGCAGACTTTCCTTCCTCTCTCCCCTATCCCTTTTTATCACATAACTGGAGAGAGGAACGAGAAGCTGCCTTCAAAACGGTGAGTACATGTGGGAGGGGGAGGAGAGGGAGGACACTGATGTGAAGGGCTGCTGATGGGGGCTCTCTGATGGGGACTGTGATGTGAAGTGGGCTGCTGGTGGGGACTGTGATGTGAAGTGGGCTGCTGGTGGGAACTCTGATGTAAAGTGGGCTCCTGGTGGGGACTCTGATGTGAAGTGAGCTGCTGGTGGGGACTCTGATGTGAAGTTGGCTCCTGGTGGGGACTCTGATGTAAAGTTGGCTCCTGGTGGGGACTCTGATGTGAAGTGAGCTGCTGGTGGGGACTCTGATGTGAAGTGGGCTGCTGGTGGGGACTGCTATGTGAAGTGGGCTGCTGGTGGGGACTGTGATGTGAAGTGGGCTGCTGGTGGGGACACTCTGATGTAAGGGGGATGCTGTTGGGGACACTCTGATGTAAGGGGGACGCTGTTGGGGACACTCTGATGTAAGGGGGATGCTGTTGGGGACACTCTGATGTAAGGGGGATGCTGTTGGGGACACTCTGATGTAAGGGGGATGCTGTTGAGGACACTCTGATGTAAGGGGGACGCTGTTGAGGACACTCTGATGTAAGGGGGACGCTGTTGAGGACACTCTGATGTAAGGGGGACGCTGTTGGGGACACTCTGATGTAAGGGGGATGCTGTTGGGGACACTCTGATGTAAGGGGGATGCTGTTAGGGACACTCTGATGTAAGGGGGATGCTGTTGGGGACACTCTGATGTAAGGGGGATGCTGTTGGGGACACTCTGATGTAAGGGGGACGCTGTTGAGGACACTCTGATGTAAGAGGGACGCTTTTGGGGACACTCTGATGTAAGGGGGACGCTGTTGGGGACACTCTGATGTAAGGGGGATGCTGTTGGGGACACTCTGATGTAAGGGGGACTCTGTTGGGGACACTCTGATGTAAGGGGGATGCTGATGGGGACACTCTGATGTAAGGGGGACGCTGTTGGGGACACTCTGATGTAAGGGGGGCGCTGTTGGGGACACTCTGATGTAAGGGGGGCGCTGTTGGGGACACTCTGTAAGGGGGGTGCTGTTGGGGACACTCAAAATTAAAGTGGGACAGTCATGAGGAAGTCCAGGGCCAAATTTTTGTCCCAGTCCAGCCCTGCTTCAGCGTAACAAAGATGGGTATCTCCAAACATGATGGCTTTTGGATGAAGGAGTTTTTCCATGTCTCTGGTGAACTTGGAAATCCCCTGTAGCAGTTATTACTCTACATAGTTTAAACAGATCAACAAATAATATAAAGAGTTAAGATTTCAGCCAAGGTATAGGACAACCTAATCTGGCCATTTTCCTTACACCACCATGGACCTTATATGTTTGTTTGTCCTTTTATTTTGATTTGGTGGACTACTTGGTACTCCTGAGGAAGCTCATTTAGTGAGCAAAACATTTAGAGTTAATTTTTTTTGCACCTAATTTTTCACTTTTACTTTGGGGTGTCACATGGGGCACATGGTTTACTAGGATGGTGAACAAGCAGTTTACAATGTAGTTATGAGAGCTTTTTTTGACTGAGACCAACAAGTCTCTGTCTTGGATGCATGACACCATACCACGGTAATTGGCCAAGCAAATAACTTAGTAGGTTACAATGGAGATATGAGAATTACCTTTTTTTGACTGAGACCAACGAGTGGCTTGGATGCAAGACACCATACCACTATAACTGACCAGTCAAATTGCCTTGTAGGTTACAATGGAGATATGAGAATTTACTTTTTCTGACTCGGACCAACAAGTGGCTTGGATGCAAGACACCGTACCACGGTAATTGGCCAGTTAAATTGTTTGAGAGAGGGAGGACTCCTTGTAGATAGTGACCATTAGGGATGAGCTTCGTGTTCGAGTCGAACCCATGTTCGACTCGAACATCGGCTGTTCGATCGTTCGCCGAATTGCGAATGGGCCGTTCGCGCTAAATTCGTGTGGCGCGTCACGGCCCATAATTCACTGCGGCATCGCAGTGCATTGCTGGCTGATGATTGGCCAAGCATGCACTATGACCCGCATGCTTGGCCAATCACAGCGCCGTCAGTAGAGAGAGCTGTAATTGGCCAAAGCCAGGGTGGCTTTGGCCAATTATGGCTCAGGGGATTTAGTACACACCCCACACTATATAAGGCCGCCTGCACGGCGGCCCTGTGTAGTGTGTGTTCTGGTGTGCTGAGAGATAGAGAGAGAGAGAGACAGTGTCATTTGATTTGAGTTAGATAGATTAGGCAGAACAGTCAGTCAGTTAGCTGCACTTACAGTGTATTGTGTATATATATATGCATCCCAGGTGTTGCATATATATATATATATATACACTGTATTCAGTTTAGCTAGATCCGTTCCTGTTATCTTCTATCTAGACTATTTACATTTAATGCAGTGCGTCCTGCTCACAGTGTTCAGCTAGATCCGTTCCTGCTATTTACATTTAGTGCAGTGCGTCCTGCTCACAGTGTTCAGCTAGATCCGTTCCTGTTATCTTCTAGACTATTTACATTTAGTGCAGTGCGTCCTGCTCACAGTGTTCAGCTAGATCCGTTCCTGCTATTTACATTTAGTGCAGTGCGTCCTGCTCACAGTGTTCAGCTAGATCCGTTCCTGTTATCTTCTAGACTATTTACATTTAGTGCAGTGCGTCCTGCTCACAGTGTTCAGCTAGATCCGTTCCTGTTATCTTCTAGACTATTTACATTTAGTGCAGTGCGTCCTGCTCACAGTGTTCAGCTAGATCCGTTCCTGTTATCTTCTAGACTATTTACATTTAGTGCAGTGCGTCCTGCTCACAGTGTTCAGCTAGATCCGTTCCTGTTATCTTCTAGACTATTTACATTTAGTGCAGTGCGTCCTGCTCACAGCGTTCAGCTAGATCCGTTCCTGTTAAATTCCTACTGACAGGCAGGCTTGTCTGGTTACAGTATATAAAGCTACCTGAAGAAAATTACAGGTGTTCTATTTGATCCTATTAGTACCACGGTCAGGCAGCTAGACTATTTACATTTAGTACAGTGCGTCCTGCTCACAGTGTACAGCTAGATCCGTTCCTGTTATCTTCTAGACTATTTACATTTAGTGCAGTGCGTCCTGCTCACAGTGTACAGCTAGATCCGTTCCTGTTATCTTCCTACTGACAGGCAGGCTTGTCTGGTTACAGTATATAAAGCTACCTGAAGAAAATTACAGGTGTTCTATTTGATCCTATTAGTACCACGGTCAGGCAGCTAGACTATTTACATTTAGTACAGTGCGTCCTGCTCACAGTGTTCAGCTAGATCCGTTCCTGTTATCTTCCTACTGACAGGCAGGCTTGTCTGGTTACAGTATATAAAGCTACTTGAAGAAAATTACAGGTGTTCTATCCCAGCTTAGTGCAGCTACAGGCCATTAGTATGTCT
This sequence comes from Aquarana catesbeiana, assembly GCF_042186555.1. Taxonomy (NCBI): domain Eukaryota; kingdom Metazoa; phylum Chordata; class Amphibia; order Anura; family Ranidae; genus Aquarana; species Aquarana catesbeiana. The sequence goes on from NC_133324.1 coordinate 286,183,220, forward strand.
GGAAGGCCAAGAAGGAGAGGCAGACAGTCACAAGCCAATAAGAGAGGGCAAGCAGGCTCTGTGTCTAGTGCTGGTCGTGAAGACGGTGCATCCTCATCAGCACGTGGCCATGGGACACGCTTGGCCTTTTTTTCGGCAGCTGGCCGTGTTGAGCCGCAACATGCGGAAGACTTGGTCGAGTGGATGACCAAGCCGTCCTCATCCTCCTCATCCTCTCTCACCCATGCCCAGGGTGCTTTGTCTGGCAAAGCAGCGGCCTCTTCCCTCAGCTCAATGTCATCAGTGACTCCTTCCCTAGCTCCACCATGTCCTCATGAGGATTCCCTCGAACTGTTTGACCACAGTGTTGGGTACATGCTCCAGGAGGATGCCCAGCGTTTGGAAGGCTCTGATGACGATACTGAGCTCGATGAAGGCAGTAACATGAGCACGGACAGAGGGGGTGCCCAAGAAGGACAGCAATCTGGCAGTCATGCTCCCCCTGCTGCAGCATACTGCCAGGTTTGCTCCAGTGATGAGGAGGGAGGGGATGATGAGGTCACTGACTCAACGTGGGTGCCTGATAGGAGAGAGGAGGAGGAGGAGGAGGAGGAGGAGGAGGAGGCGGCGGCACATCACCAACGAGGCAGGATGCCCTCCAGGGGCCAGCCTAAGGGCAGCACATTGACTGCATCACACCCCAAAGCTCCACATGTGCAGGGCGCTGCAGTCTCTGCACGTTATTCAAAAAGTTCTTTGGTGTGGGCCTTTTTTGAGACGAGTGCATCAGATCGCACCGCTGCTATTTGCAACATATGTCTCAAGCGTATCTCGCGTGGCCAAAACATCTCCCGCTTGGGTATCACATGCTTGACCAGACATATGTTGACCTGCCATGCAGTTCGTTGGCAAGCGTATCTAAAAGACCCACACCAAAGAACAAAGAGGATCTCTCCTTGCTCCTCATCAGCTGAGATTTCCAACCCCACTAGACCTTCAGTCCTCTCTGAGACCTGCAGTGAGAGGAATGAAGGTGTAGAATTAGGTGTGTCACAGCCAAGTACTTGTGGGCAATCTGCTTTTGGTACACCGACGTCAGATTGTACCAGGCAAATTTCCCTGCCCCAGCTGCTACACCGCCGAAAGAAGTTTGCTCCCAGCCATCCACATGCCCAGCGGTTGAATGCTAGCTTGGCAAAATTGCTAGCACTTCAACTGCTGCCTTTTCAGTTGGTAGACTCTGCCCCCTTCCGTGAGTTTGTGGAATGTGCGGTTCCTCAGTGGCAGGTACCCAAACGCCACTTTTTCTCACGGAAGGCGATTCTGGCTCTCTACCGGCATGTGGAAGGCAATGTCCATGCCTCGCTGGACAGGGCGGTCAGCGGTAAGGTGCATATTACCGCTGACTCATGGTCCAGCAGGCATGGACAGGGACGTTACCTAAGTTTCACGGCGCATTGGGTGACTCTGCTGGCAGCTGGGAAGGATGCAGGACAAGGTGCAGTAGTGTTGGAGGTTGTTCCGCCACCACGCCTCCAAAATGCTGATTGTGACACACCTCTCTCCTCCACCCCCTCCTCTTCTTCTTCCTCCATGGCCTCTTCCTCGGAACCAGCGGTGCTCCGTAGGCGTTCAAGGGGCTACGCAAGTACGCAGGCCAAAAGATGCCATGCGGTGCTTGAGCTGGTGTGCTTGGGGGACAGGAGCCACACTGGGGCAGAGGTTCTGTCAGCTCTGCAGGGGCAGGTTCAGAGGTGGTTGACGCCACGCCAACTTAAGGCAGGAATGGTGGTTTGCGACAATGGCACCAACCTCCTCTCTGCCCTCCGACAGGGACAAATGACCCATGTGCCCTGTTTGGCTCACGTCCTTAACTTGGTGGTGCAGCGGTTCTTGGGCAGGTACCCGGGCTTACAGGATGTCCTGAGGCAGGCCAGGAAAGTCTGTGTGCATTTCCGCCGGTCATATAATGCCAGTGCTCGGCTGACGGACCTCCAAAAGGAGTTTAACCTGCCCAAGAACCGCCTAATCTGTGACATGCCCACCAGGTGGAACTCAACGTTGGCCATGCTGCAGCGGCTGCACACGCAGCAGAGGGCCATCAATGAGTACCTGTGCGACTATGGCACCAGGACAGGGTCAGGGGAGCTTGGTTTTTTTTCCCCACGCCAGTGGGCCATGATCAGGGATGCATGCACTGTCCTGTCACCATTCGAGGAGGCCACGAGGATGGTGAGCAGTGACAGTGCATGCATCAGTGACACTGTCCCCCTTGTCCACCTGTTGGAGCACACGCTGCGTGGAATAATGGACAGGGCACTTGAGGCAGAACAGAGGCAGGAAGAGGAGGACTTCCTTAGCTCTCAAGGCCCCCTTTATCCAGACAGTGTTCCTGCGTGCCCGCCGATCACACAGGAAGAGGACGAGGAGGAAGAGGAGGAGGAGGAAGATTGTGTCAGTATGGAGGTGGAGCCTGGCACTCAGCATCAGCAGCAGTCTTTAAGGGATCAGTCCCAAGAAACACATGGACTTGTACGTGGCTGGGAGGAGGTGGCTGCGGACCATGTCGTTCTTAGTGACCCAGAGGACTCCGGACCGAATGCCTCAGCAAACCTACGCTGCATGGCCTCCCTGATCCTGCAAAGCCTGCGTAAGGATCCTCGTATTCGTGGTATCAAGGAGAAGGACCAATACTGGCTGGCAACCCTCCTTGATCCACGTTACAAGGGTAAGGTTGCGGACCTTATCTTGCCATCGCAGAGGGAGCAGAGGATGAAACATCTTCGGGAGGCCTTGCAGAAAGGTCTGTGCAACGCGTTCCCAGAGACTGGGAGGTTACAAACTCCTGTTTCTGGACAACGTGTTGCTGAGGCTTCGGTCAGTCAAAGAAGGAGCGGTGGAGAAGGTGGCCGTCTGACCGATGCGTTCAGACAATTTTTTGGTCCGCAGCCCCAAGGTATGATCGGTTCCAGCAACCATCGCCAGCGTCTGTTTTACATGGTGCAGGAATACCTAGGGGCAAGATCAGACTTGGACACCTTTCCCACCGAAAATCCTCTGGGTTACTGGGTCTTGAGGATGGATCACTGGCCAGAGCTTGCACAGTATGCAATTGAGCTACTGGCCTGTCCTGCATCCAGCGTTCTTTCGGAACGCACATTCAGTGCTGCTGGAGGCGTGGTAACCGATCACAGGGTGCGTCTGTCCACCGACTCGGTCGATCGGCTGACCTTCATAAAAATGAATGAGTCTTGGATCACCACCAGCTACCAAGCACCTGATGCTGATGTAACCGAATAATTTTTTTTGAAATCTCAGATCCCTTCAAAGACTGCCTATGCTGATGCTGAGTGACTATCCCTGAGTAATTATCCTCTTCCTCCTCAATCATCACGCTGATAGCTTGTAAGAACATTTTTGGTTCTGGGCGCCACCACCAGTACCTAAGGCACAATTTTTCAGCCCCTGTTTAACAGGGGCGTGTAATTACAATTTTTGATGTAATACTTTGCAGCAGGGCTCGTTCCTGCATTCCAACTAGAGTGTCTGTGAGGGGTTGCAGTGTTGTGGCACCAGCACCAGTGCCTAGGGCCCAATTTTTCTGCCCCTGTCTAACAGGGGCGTGTAATTACAATTTTTGATGCAATACTTTGCAGCAGGGCTCGTTCCTGCGTTCCAACTAGAGTGTCTGTGAGGGGTTGCAGTGTTGTGGCACCAGCACCAGTGCCTAAGGCCCAATTTTTCTGCCCCTGTCTAACAGGGGCGTGTAATTACAATTTTTGATGCAATACTTTGCAGCAGGGCTCATTCCTGCGTTCCAACTAGAGTGTCTGTGAGGGGTTGCAGTGTTGTGGCACCAGCACCAGTGCCTAAGGCCCAATTTTTCTGCCCCTGTCTAACAGGGGCGTGTAATTACAATTTTTGATGCAATACTTTGCAGCAGGGCTCGTTCCTGCGTTCCAACTAGAGTGTCTGTGAGGGGTTGCAGTGTTGTGGCACCAGCACCAGTGCCTAAGGCCCAATTTTTCTGCCCCTGTCTAACAGGGGCGTGTAATTACAATTTTTGATGCAATACTTTGCAGCAGGGCTCGTTCCTGCGTTCCAACTAGAGTGTCTGTGAGGGGTTGCAGTGTTGTGGCACCAGCACCAGTGCCTAAGGCCCAATTTTTCTGCCCCTGTCTAACAGGGGCGTGTAATTACAATTTTTGAAGCAATAATTTGCAGCAGGGCTCGTTCCTGCGTTCCAACTAGAGTGTCTGTGAGGGGTTGCAGTGTTGTGGCACCAGCACCAGTGCCTAAGGCCTAATTTTTCAGCTCCTGTTCAACAGGGGCATGTAATTACAATTCTTGATCTAATATTTCACAGCAGGGCCCTGTGAGGGCTTACAGTGTTGTGGCCACAGCAACACCTAAGGCCCAAATTTCTGCTGAGTATATAGGGCAGGACCCTACTTTCAAACATCTAACTTACAAACGACTCCTACTTGCAAACGGAAGGAGACAACAGGAAGTGAGATGAAATCTACCCCTAGGAAGGGAAATTCTCTCCTGTAAGAGTTAATATGGGAAAACAATTTCTCTTTTCCACTGATGCTTTCCAATCCTTGTTCCACAAAAAACCCAAATTTTCAAAAAACATTTTTCATTGGGACAAAAAAGTGAGGTGAAATCTTCTGAAGAGGAGGAAAGACAGCAAAACAAATGTCACAGGGGTGATAACCCTTCCCTATGTTTTCCAAAAAGCTTAGAAAAGATTTTTTGGCTGGAGCTAAACACGTTAAAAATGTTCAAAATTACAAACAGATTCTACTTAACAACAAACCTACAGTCCCTGTCTTGTTTGCACCGCCTGTATACTGCTGTTCAGAGTATATAGGGCCTGGTGGCCCCACACCTTTCCTTATTTTAATTTGGGTGCGGGGTTCCCCTTAATATCCATACAAGACCCAAAGGGCCTGGTAATGGACTGGGGGGTACCCATGCCGTTTGTCTCACTGATTTTCATCCATATTGCCATGACCCGACATGACATTAAACCCGCAAGCAGTTTTAAATGAGATTTTTTCCTTTAAAAATGACATTTGGTGCAGGGACTGTTCTAAACATGGGAAACACGCGTCACTTTACAGGCATACTATAGACACCCCCCAGGTACGATATTTAAAGGAATATTTCACTTTTTTTTTTTTTACTTTAAGCATCATTAAAATCACTGCTCCCGAAAAAACGGCCGTTTTTAAAAGTTTTTTTTGCATTGATACATGTCCCCTGGGGTAGGACCCGGGTCCCCAAACCCTTTTTAGGACAATACCATGCAAATTAGCCTTTAAAATGAGCACTTTTGATTTCGAACGTTCGAGTCCCATAGACGTCAATGGGGTTCTAACGTTCGTGCGAACTTTCGGTCCGTTCGCGGGTTCTGGTGCGAACCGAACCGGGGGGTGTTCGGCTCATCCCTAGTGACCATCTATCTGATACACTTATATTATAGGGATAGGCTAAAAAGATTAGCAGACTAGTACTATTGGCCTATCCTTCCACCTTTTGCTCTCCTACAGAATCAATATGTTTTCCATCCTATAAATTTATACATGTACACTCATTTCTTTCTTTTCATGATATATTTCATAATCAACAAAGGTTGATTTTTTTCTTTCTTATTGGCGCGTGGGCATGTGCACCCCCATTTCTATTTTTTTCAGTACAATTACTGTACTTGCCAGCTTAAGAGAGTTTGTACATTATAGTAGACAATATGTTTAGTAGTAATATAGGACAACCTAAGATTAATTGCATAATCCTATACTTTATTTAGTAGCTCTTCTGCTGTCATTTACTTTTAGTATGATTTTCTTTAACTAGAATAATTTTTTATATTTTCTCCATATGGAATTGCATAATTCCACCATTGTGAATAATTCAACTGCTCTCAGTTACTTTTTTGATTTCCTTTAGCTATATTAATTGTCTTTTCTCCATATTCTTTTGCACCATACTAATTCATAGTATAATGTGTTTGTATTAGGAAGTTTTTTGACTGCAGAAGACTTACAAAATTACAAGGTGGAAATCGTAAGACCTTTGAACTTTTCTCTTGGACCCTACACTTTGTATTCTCCTCCACCCCCAGCAGGAGGAGCTTTAATTAGCTTCCTTCTCAATATACTAAAAGGTAAAAACATTATATTCATCTAGGCAGGTAATAAACTCCCACAAGTTGTGTTTTGTTTTTTATATACTATGAAAAAAATTCCATAAAAGTATAGTTTCATTGGATGCTTGGGTATGATTTGATTGCAGTTTTAGCATAATACTGACTAATGAGGAGACACCCTTTTCTTCGCTTTTAAATGCATTTGAATATATATTTTTAATTACTAAACTGGTGTGACATTGGGACCCAACACCTAATAAAAATTATACCCTCCAGGTTCCAAAAAATTCAAGTAAATACATCTTAAACAAAGGGGAGTCACCGGGGCAATACATGCAATAGACCTACAATAAAAATTCTAGTTCTGACTACAACCCCAGTAGGTTATTAACACGACTTGCAATACAACACACCAGAACAGGTTTTGATAATCATATAAAAACTACACTTTATTAATCAATACATCTTAAAATCAAAATCATTAAAATCTTGGCCAAGATTGATATACGATTAATGAGCTACCTAATGCTGACACAATGGGGGTTATTTACGAAAGGCAAATCCACTTTGCACTACAAGTGCAAACTACAAGTGCAAAGTGCACTTGGAAATGCAGTCGCTGTAGATCCGAGGGGGACATGCAAGGAAAATAAAAAACAGCATTTTAGCTTGCACATGATTGGATAATAAAATTGGCAGAGCTTCCCCTCATTTCAGATCTACCCCTCAGATTTACAGCGACTGCACTTCCAAGTGCACTTTCAGTGCAATTTCAAGTGCACTTTGCACTTGTAGTTTGCACTTGTAGTGCAAAGTGGATTTGCCTTTTGTAAATAACCCCCAATGCATCCTTTAAAATATCATATATATTGTAACCTATATGTGAGTCCAAAACAAAGAGAGCTATAATCCATAAATGTCCAATCAGCATGTCTCATAAAGGTATCTATCAAATGGACTCAGTAATATATAACACCCACTGCCATAAATTCAGAAGGGAGTCCATCAAAAACAACCAATTGGCCATCAAACATGATACACATTACATAGTTACATAGTTACATAGTAGGTGAGGTTGAAAAAAGACACAAGTCCATCAAGTCCAACCTATGTGTGTGATTATGTTAGACATCGGACATCGGACATTTATGGTTTCTAGCTCTCTTTGTAGCTGGCCAGCTAAGACCTGTCCTAGGTTGCTAAAGTGACTTACATGCATATACAGCTAGACCTAATAACCTTAATACAGTTTATATGCTCACATGTGAGAGGTAAAAGCAAAGTTATTTACTGTGACTTTATATATGGATGTCATATAACAGTTGTATATTGTGTTCACAGAAGCAAAACCAGAAAGCATAGAGTTAAGCCTTTGTGACTCTCAGGAGTTTTGGCCAGTCACAGCCACTCTCACACTGAGCAAGAGTTTAGGCCAATCACAGCCAGCCTTGCATCTATTATTTTGTCTAGAAAATTACCCAGCACATTGCTAAAGCTCATTATATCAGAGAGAGTGGACCTGAACAGAGTGCAGTTTTATGGAAGCAAGTGGCCAAAATAGGTAGTTAATACAGTTATATATGTTACTATTGTTATATAATGTGATTAGAACTGTATACTGAACTAGTTATGTGTTCACTTGTAGTTCCACCAAACAAACCAAATCAACAAATCAAATCAGCAAACGAGCATGCAAACTGCAAATTGCAATATCAAACAAGTAAAACTATTTCTTAAGCCTCAGATATACCTCTCAGAGAGATCATAAAGTGTCTAAGGAACTTTAAAGTGAAAGTACAGATACTGAAGAGAGAAATACATCTACCATTTTATGTAAAATGACAAGATCGAACAGTTGAATCGCCATTTTGTTATACTTTATTCAACATGTTTGTACATGCACTGCCTGCTGCTAAATTGTTAGTGTTATATATGAAGAATAGCTGAGGTTAATAAAGAAGATATCATAGAGGTTTGGTGTGCTCTTTAAACCTACTGCTTCCATAGAACGACACTAGAGGAATTATAAAGTAAAAGATAGTCTTGTTGGGACTAAAAGCTCAGAGATTACAATTCTTCTAATGCCACAGCGCATAAGGCACTTCATAGTGCTGCGCCTGCCACACTCTTTGTTTTGGACATATATACACGTAGGGTACAATATATATGATGTTTTAAAGGGTACATTGTGTCAGCATTAGGTAGCTCACTGTATATCAGTTTTGGCCAAGATTTTAATAGTATTTGATTTTAGAATGTATTGATTAATAAAGTGTAGTTTTTATATGATTATCCAAACCTGTTTTGGTGTGTTGTATTGAGATTTTTGTTAATAACCTACAGGGGTTGTAGTCAGAACTAAGATTTTTAATGGAGGTTTACTAATCGTGGGACCCAGTTTTCATACCACTCCCTCTGACCTGGACTATTGTTACAAAAAAGCTAGCCATATGGATGTTCATAGAACTGTTGATTTTAGCCAATACAAAGTGCAGTAGCCCACAAATATTACATATAAACCTGTTAACTGATCTAGCTAAAGTAATCTAACGTTGTTGTCATGATTTACTGCTTTTTGCACATCCTTGTTACCCTTTGCCCTGCTTTATTGAACTTGCCCACACTAAAGCCTAGTACACACTACAGTTCAGGTTGGAGCCATTGTACTAACAATCTGATGTTAGTACAGTGATCTCCCCTACTGTGCTATTGTGTTCTGACAGAGGGATGTCCCCCCTGCCAGAACACTGTGGTCAGAGCTCCCAGCCATTGGCTGAGGGTGCTGATCGGGAGTCAGTCAGCAGAACTTTTTTTCGGTCATGCCCCTTCGACAGAAGCCGTCACTACAGCCAGCTTCTGTTGGACCGGTTGCAGTACACACGGGCCGAATGACCGTGCCCTCTTTTTCAGTCATCAAACCCAGAAAGGTTTGCCGACTGGCTCCTGATCAGCGCTCTCAGCCAATGGCTGAGAGCACTGATCGGGAACCGGTTGGCAGACCTTTTTCAGTCATGCCCCTTTGACAGAAGCCGTCTGAACAACCAGCTTCTGTCGGACCGGCTGCAGTACACACGGGCCTAATGTTGCCTGACATTCAGCCTGTGTGTTCTAGGCTTAAAGTGCTACTAAACCTACAACCATAAAATCAGTCTGTATATGCAGTAAAGCATGCTTGTTATACTCACTGTGGAACTTAAGGGGTTAATCATCTGCATTGTGTAAAAAGGCTGTTTGATCTTGTATGCACAGATCCTCATCTTCTACCACTGACTCCAGAACAGGCCTGGATAAGACAGAGTCAGGCTGCACATGCTCAGTTTGGTGTGAATTGCTAGAGAGTTTTTTTTTTTTTAATTATTGGGAGAGTGCATGTGATCAGCACATGGCCAATCAGCACTGTCCAGACAGTGGGTCAAGGGTTATGGATGCTGATAGGACAGCTCAGTGCAGTATGAAAACTCCTCCTACAAGCTTTACCAAACATTGATAGAAGCCATAGAACTACTATATACTGGTGATTAGAAAAGATGTTTAGCAGTTTATATTTACTAAACTAATTGCATTTCCATGTTCTGTGTACTGTGTGAGACCAGATATAGTGAATGCAGGGTCCTGGGTTTAGTAACACTTTAAGTGTCAGTGTTACAAGGTTTTCCCTTGTTTGACACTAACAAACCAATGAGCCAGCTGGGTCTGTGCAAAGCCATGAGCTTCCAAAGTATATGAACCACTTCTCTACAGTGTGATGGGAACATGCTTCATACATTTATCCTAACAACACGCTCACACACAGGGTTTTATTATTAGATCTGAGTTGCTTTTGCAGCCCATGTGCAGCAATGGTTAGTGCAACAATGCCTGGTACATAGTGTAACAGAGATCAGCACCGGTCACACTCACTAGTACAGTACCTTAAAAATCAGAAGGGTGCAGTTGGCCTTATTACAGAATAGAGAAAGCTAGACACTGGTAGCCACATAACTGAAATAAATGAATAAACCAGATACTCTGTTAATCCTCTGCAGAAGGTAAAGAATCTTTAACTGTTGATGGAGAAACCCTTTAATTTGATTTGAACTCAAGCTGGAGAAACTGACAGAGGGCATCTTTTTTCAGGTTATCACTTTTCTGCAAGCTCTGTGCAGAATGAGACAGAACAGATACAGACCTACCATTACATTGCTGAAGCCTTTAAATTTGCCAACGGACAAAAGAGACAACTGGCAGAGGGACTGGCAGCTGATGAAACAAAAGAGGTATAAATATAAATGTATATAATGGACAGTGGTCAATCTAATTGGTGAGGACATAGTTACTAGATGTTAAGTTTGCTGACTGGTTTCACCCACCCGAAAAGCAATGTTTTGTTTCACTCCTAAGATTACAGTACATTTAATACTAGACAAACTAAAATCTAAACATTTAGATATCACAGTGGGGTTTATGAGAGATAAATACTGCATTAAGTTTTGTTGTTGCCTTTTTTTTTGCAGTCCTTAAAGCTGAATTCCATGTATGGATATTTTTGCATAGTTACATTGGACCATCTTGGATTAATAAAGGTATTCATATTTCATACCTGGGTGATCCCTGTGGAACCAGAGAATCACCCTAGCTTGGTAGGGGGCCATTCAGAGAATGCTTTGCATTTCTTCAATCAATGCAAAACATTCTCTTGGACAAGGTGGAGAGGTAGGGCAGCGATGTCTCAATCTCCACCTCATCCGATCTGAGAATGCTTTGTATTCATTGATCACACATGGATCGACAAGGTATGAAATATGCATGCTTACAGTACATTGGTCCAAACTGAACCAGTGAAACTAAGGAAAAATATCCATACCTGGAATTCAGCTTTAACACATACATTTTGTCTTTATTAGACTTCCTACTTTGTCACAGATAGGACCTCCAGCTGCAATGGGAAGTGAAACATTTAGCAGCAGGATTACCACAACTCCTGCTCAGAGCTACTGATTGCTGGAGAGCTGGAGGCTGCCAGCATGCTGACAGCCATTATGCAACCCTACCTGGCCCATTCAGCTGTCAGGCTGATTGGGCTTACAGGTGAATGTAAACAAAAGGGCGGTAAATGTGTAAAGAAAAAAACAAAAAAAAAAAAAACAAAACGATGTGGGCCCCCCACTTGATTCACACCCGGCCTATAAGCTCTGAAATGTTTTTAAAAAATGACATAAGACCCTCTAAATTTCATACCAGGCTCTATACCCCTATTCATTCACAAAAAAATGTAAATGTTAATATACACGCACACTTTTTACAAGTTGTATAATAAACACCCCTCCCAAAAAAGTCCCATTATGTAAATTCACCATCAGTCACATTGTCCAGCAATGCATATCCTTGTCAATCACAATGAAAAATACTGATACATTAAAGGATAAAAACCCACTGGCCACAATCTGCTTCCCACTGCTTCCTCATCGAGAATCTGATGTCCCAGTCCCCGTCGCCAATCGTAAACAATGGGGCAGGGTCTCCCAGGTAACCTCATTTGGTCAATGAAGTTACCCAGGAGACCCTGTTGCTTTGGTACCCTTGGCAAGGTGCCCCTCTGTGTTGAGCGCATGTGGCCTAGTTTGGTTCAGGAGGAGGGGGAGGTGCAAGTTTATCCCTTCCTTTCCTGGCCAGCCAGGCTACATGTTCTGATAAGGGTCTGATATGAATTTTGGAGGGACCCCACACATTTTGTGTGTTTTTTCATAGGTTCTCCCTTAAAACCTTTAACAGATAGAGGACCCCTGCATTATTATTATTTTTTTTTAGAATATTACATAAAATCCATACTAGAACTTAAGGGTGTATTATGAATTTTGTGGGGGGGGGGACCGCCACACATTTTTGTTTACACAATTACCTCACCTTTTGCTCCCATTCACCTCTCAGCTGGGAATACCCAGGGAATACCCAGCTGGCAGATGAATGTGCCAGACAGAATTGAGTCCGTAGCCCTGAGTGGGAGCTGTCACAGTAGCAATAGTAATACTGCTGCTAAATGTCTCAATTCTAATTTTGGACATTTGAAAAAAGACAGTCACTCCCGACACTTAGAGGTCCTCCACAGAGAGATAAGGCTAAACAGGCAACACATCCATGAATGGCCCAAATGCTTGGCGAATACAGGCCTCTTCAGATGGGGGAATCCAATGTGAAACTACAAGAAGAACAAATGGGGAAAGCGCAAACACCTGATGCATTACCTTAAAATGTGTTAGCAAATATATAAAACCAATAAAAATGGATACTCACAAAAGTACAGGATAAAAGAACATGTAGACCGGAAGATGCCGTGTGGTGCAGAGTGCAAGTTCTCCAACAACCTCCCTTTATATTAGCAAGCACAGCTCAGAGGAAGGGGGAGCGCTCCAGAAACGCGTCAGTATGCGATAAACATTTATGAATTGACCCCAGAAAGTTTTATACCGACTCTGCAAGAACAAATGGGATCGTTCTTCTCAGAGTATTCTTGTAGCTCACTGCCTGAGGAGCCACTAATTTAATAATATTTCTGGAACTAAAAAGTTTAAATAGTGGGGAATCTCAATGACTCTAGCACAACCTTAAGACAAATAAACCACACAAATTTAAGTTGTCATTAAATATATTGAAGAATAATTTAGACAATAAATTTTAAAAGTATACAATGTTTTTATGTTCTTAACCCCACAATACACTAAAACGAGACAGAAGTCTAGGCCAAGATATCAAAAAATGCTATATAAAATAAGGTTATAACAAAACCACCAGGGGTATAAAACAAAACATTTATTTTACATTTAAAATGAAGTTTAAGAAAAGCTGAGTAAAATAAAAATAACTCTATGATGGTCCAGTTAAAGGAGAAGTACAGCCAAAGCTAGTTTGGCTGTACTTCTCCAGTGGATCACAGGAGTGCAGTTCATTTTGCACTTCTGTGACCCATTTTCAGCTGACAGCAGGCTGAAGCCCACTGTCGGCTGACATCACAGAGCCGGTCCAAGATCATGACAATGAAGTCGGGAATTACCCTCATGCCTGGACCGGCACCCGGCTCAGCCTCCAGTGAGCGTGCGCGCGTGCGGGGGGGGGTTGGGCAGAGCGGATAGCGGTGACTCACAGTCACCAACTCCATGTTCACGGAGCTCTGAGAACCCAGCAGTCAGCAGTGTTTGATTGCTTGGTTCTCAGCCGGCGGGGAACAGATGCAGCATGGGACCGATGCTGCATCCACCTAGGTAAGTATGATTCATGGAAAAAACAGTCCATACTTCTCTTTTAAATTTTAATTTGGGGCCCTTTTTGAAGGTATTTTTAAATAATGAAATATTGTTTATTTATTTCCTTATATCTTCTGTCAAAATTTTAACTTTTTAGAAGTAACTTCATGAGCATTAGCTCAATAGAGAGAGAACAAATATAAATTCCGAATTTATGAAATAAGTTGAAGAGGGGATTAATATGGATTAAATGATGTAATAGTGTCTTAGAAATGTAGTATTCAGTTATTCCTAACAGCTTGACCAAAAGCTTCAGCAGTAGATATATTTTTTTACATAGTGTTGCAACCTAAAGTGGTTCTAAAGGCTGAAGGTTTTTTGCCTTCATGCATCTGAAGAATGATTAGTAGCAAGCAAGATTCCCCATGTATCCAATGGATTCTCTCAGATGACCAGAGACTCCAGACTCAGAGCGGAAAACTGTGTTGGAGATTGTGCATTTGTTTTCACAGGCTCAGGGCTCCCAGTCGGTGCATCCTTTCACTCAGTCTCTGGCCACTCCCCCAGAACCTTGCACACTCCTTTTTTTCCAGATCCTCCCCGTGGGGCCAGGAAGCCTCTCAAAAAGCCACAATCTGTTGAGTGGGTTGAATTATATGTATAGGGTTGCCACCTGTTTGGGATTCACCCAGACAGTGTAGGTTTTGAATCATGTGTGTGGGTTTCAGGTGAACTGAAGCCCGGACACATGATTTAAAACCTGGACTGTCCGACATTATAAAGACAGGAATGTGTCTCGGAACAGGGCCCAATAGGAGCATGAGGGGGCACTATGCAGACCACATTACTCTTCTCTTTGGAGTGCCTAAAGATGTCCCAGTCTGTTACAGTCCTATAGCGTGTGCGCCACTAAGGTGTTCGAGTTTGGCTTAAAGAAAAAGTAGCAATCCTAGATGTGTAAGTAAAAGCCATGCCCACACTGCACACATCTTTTCATCCATCTCACACAAACATAGTGTCGCCTAGCAATGAGGTGTCACATAAGTCCTTCTGAGTTTGCAGATTGCTGAGATCTCTCTATATTCTATAAGGTGGTGCATTTAGCTGTCCAATGACAATTCCTTTCATGTGTGACAGGTGCAACTTAGGATGGCTGATATGTTATTTATTCAAGTCATAGCGATCCTTTGTGACTGTTACAATTCTACTTTTTTTTTTTTTTTTATATTAAACTGCTCTATTTGCATGTATTTTTTACACGTTTTCCTGTCCATGTATTTAAGAAGAATGTATGTATGATATTCCATGTATGACATTTTTATATAGTCACATTGGTCCAGCTTGGACCGATGTAACTATGTACAGTATATACCATACCAGTGGGATCCCTCTAGAAGCTACACATCACTGGATTAAACACCACTACTCCAGTGATCTCTACTTGCTTCTGGGTCCTGTGCCAGGTGGCTGTCCCGTGCCAGGTGGCATGTAATCATTAATAAATCATCATATATTTGTTTAAAGTAAGCAGTGTGAGAATCTGAATTTATTTGATGTCAGTCTTTTGCAATCTACTGCACAACAGATCTTAGAGAAGGGCAAGGAAAAGCAGAAAAGCATGTTGCTAGGAGGACAAGGAGTGAGCAGAGTGACACAGAAGATGAGGTCATCGTGGTGCTGCTTTTTCTTTCACTGTCCAGTCACAAGGTGTGGGTAAGGAGGAAATCTGTAAGTGTAAGTGAATCTGTAGCAGGGAAAGATCAGGTCCTCTCTACACAGAACAGAACTGCTTGGCAGAGCAGTACAAAATCTCAGGTAGGGACAGATGAAAAAAATCTTTGGCCGGGAAAACCCAAACCCAGCTTTTAAATTAAAAAGGATGTGTACTAACTGGTAAAGAGTTCCTCTGTTTATTTCAGTTTCTTTTCTCATCCTCACTCCTACAGCTTTTAGACACTCTGCTGTCACCAAGCTTTGCACAGAAGATAAGAGAGAAGATTGATGACTCTGGTGATCACACACTCAGTTTCTATAATGTGTCTTCTATTCATCCAGAAACATTGGGCACCACTCATATCTCTGTCATTACCAAAGATGGGAGTTCTGTTTCTGTCACAAGTTCCATCAATCATGTGTAAGAATTTAATATTTAATTTGCATATATATTTTTTGGGAGAGAGGAAGGCAACTATTTCTGATTGAACGTGCAAAACGATTATATTTGCATAATACCTCATTTTATTTGTAGAAAGAAGGGACATTGAGGCCATGGGCAGGCCCCGGGACTTTTAATGGTGCTAGGATAAATAAGTTAGAAAGAATAGAATAAAAGTATCTTTTATTTAACAATCTTTAAAAAGGGGGGGAACAGACATAGATCAAAAACACTAAGGTATGTTTACAAAACAAGTAAAATAACTGATTGATACAGAGGTTGATACCACTTTCTCAACATGTTTCTCTTTCTTAAGCTTCTTCAGGAGATATAATGTGGCATTTGATCAACCGTAAGGAAAGGGAGATGTATGTTAAAAAATAGATTTGTGCATAGCGGATGTTTCGCCCTCCAGTCCGCAACTCACTGAAAAAAGCATGCAGAGAGGGATAAAAAATTCAAAAAGTAGATGAAATTCTCTTAAATATGGTAAGTAGAATCAATTCATGGGTAACAGAGATCACATCCGAAGGATGGTAGGAAGCCTGATTGCTGTATATACGAGTAAATGGTTCTTTTGATGCAGCAGGATGCAAGCCGAAAAATGGGCAGCATACAGGATTAGAGCACCCACAAACAGGTAGTGGGTAATCAAGCCTGGAAAATCGCCAGGGGGTGGCTTTTGGGGCTATAGCCCTGAATCTGGGGCCCATAGCCCCGAGTCTCTGCAGGGGTCCCCAAGGGGAGGGGAGGCTCTCTGGGGACCCTGATGTAAGTGGGGGGCTCTCTGGGGACCCTGATGCAAGAGGGTAGCTCTCTGGGGACCCTATTTTAAGGGAGAGGCTCTCTGGGGACCCTGACTTAAGGGGGAGGCTCTCTGGGGACCCTGATTTAAGTGGGGGGCTCTCTGGGGACCCTGATGCAAGGGGGAGGCTCTCTGGGGACTCTGATGCAAGGAGGAGGCTCTCTGGGGACCCTGTTGTAAGGGGGGGCTCTCTGGGGACCCTGATGTAAGAGGAGCGCTCTGGGGACCCTGATGTAAGGGGGGCTCTCTGGGGACCCTGATGTAAGTGGGGGGCTGTCTGGGGATATACACACACGCGTATATTACTGTATATACATGTGTATGCCCACCCAAGCATATGACTTTCTTTACTACGCTGCTATGGGCTCTAGCCCCAGATATTTTGTAGACCTAGCAACGCCCCTGCTGTATATCATTATTTATAGGCCTTGTTCACATTTTCCAAATTAGTTTCAAATAATATCTCAGAACATATCAGTGGTCTCTAGTCATCATTGGGAGCAAATCAGTGGTCTCCAGTCAAATGTAGGAGCAAGTTAGTGGCTTCTAGTCATCTTTGGCAGTAAGTCAGTGGTGTTTGGTCATTTTTGTGAGCATGTTAGTGGTCTCTATTCATCTTAGGCAGCAAGTCAGTGGTCTCTGGTCATCTTTAGGGGAAAGTCAAAGCTCTCTAATCATGTTGGATATAACAGAAAAAAGTTTTATTAAACAATAAGACAGTACAAATTTAGAAGGAGTCATACATAGGAATATCACTAAATACAGATACAGGATTTGCAATAACATACTTTCGTTTCTTTATATGGGTATTTGGTCGTTAATATAACATCCTATTGAGTAACCAAGGAATCTATGAGATTTACATTTGCTATTACAGATGGGGTAGCCTCAAAATCATTCACATGAAAACCGAAGCAAAGAGGGGTCGGGAAGTCCCCTCCTGAGTGATATTAATTTGTCCCCGGCTCTCCAGCAGAGAGAAGGAGGAGATGGAAGGGGAAGTGTGGAGAACTGGGCAGGGGTAGGAGGAGATGCAGGGGGGGGGGGACGGGGGGGTAAGGGGAGGGGGGAAAAAACACCATCCACCACAACACGTTTTCATAATAAGTATGTCTGTTACCCCTCCTCCCTCTTCCCCGACTCTTTCTTCTCCTCTCAGCCTCTTTCCTCCAACCTCCCCGCATCCCGCCAAAGATAGGTGTCCTATGTCTGTTAGGTCACAACTCATTATGCAAACTAAATCACAAGTATTCACCTTCCTAAAAGGGCCATGGACCCCGACAACGCTCATCCACATGTATTAACCCAATTTTACCATATTTTGTCATATTTCTGTGGGCAGTTCCTGCTTTCATAGGTAAGCCTATACAGAGGCAATACACCATTGATCGATTTTTTCCAGGCTGCTATAGTTGGGGGTTCTTTTTGTTTCCACCTAAGGAGTATTTCTCTCCTAGCGTAAAATAGGGAATAAGTAAGGCAGAGTTTAATGTAGCGATCTCCCTCTATGTCGTCTAAGTGACTCAGTAGCATAGTAAGGGGGTTAAGTGGGATTTTGGTTCCACATATGTTACCTAATATATCTGCCACTGAGGTCCAGTAAGGGCGTAACTTAATGCATGACCACACTGTGTGAAAGAAGGAACCCACCTCTACTCCACATCTGTTACAATTGGGACTAAGCCCTGGGTATATATTAGCCTGCCTTTGTGGCGTGTAGTATGCCCTGTGGAGGAATTTTAGTTGAACAAACCTGTCTCTAGCTGCTATCATAGAGGGGATAAAAGTCATCAGGCACTCCTCCCACTCCTCCTCCCCCATAGAGGGGATATCAGCCTGCCACTTTGCCATTAACCTAATAGTTTTTACATCGTGTGCCACTGTAAGGTGCATGTAAAGAGTTGAGAGAGGCTTGTCCAGTATTCCCGAAATTAGGACACGCTCGATCGGGTCTGGTTCGAGGGTTACCTGGGAGGGAAACTGTGCTCTAAGAGCGTGATGTAGCTGCCTATATCTAAAGAAAAAGGTTTGCGGCAACGCATGGCCCAGCCTCCGCTCCCGGAATGGAATTATACCCTCCCTGCGAATAACATGTTTTAATTTGACAATCCCTTTTTTGGCCCAACTTGCCGGGTCGGGGATAGTCAGGAGGTGGGGGAGCATGGGATTAGCCCATAATGGGGTGTGCGGGGAAATAGAGGACTCCCCCGTGAAGATCTCCAGACCTGAATGGTGGCCCTCATAAGGCCTGTAACCTCGGCCCCAGCCTTAACTCCCCTGTATGGTAAATTAGACAGGGCTGCGTAGGAGCCCAAGATAGCTGCCTCAAGGGTAACTGCTGGGTTAAGTTGGGGTTGCGCGAACCACCACCTCACCGTTACCAGAACAGCGGCCCAATAGTACATCAGGAAATTGGGCAATGCCAAGCCGCCGCTGGACAGGGGGAGGTAGAGTATGTTCTTTGCAACTCTCGGGGACTTTCCTGCCCAAATGAAGGAGACCACTATGCTTTCCAACCGCCGAAAAAATGACTTAGGGATTGTTACGGGAGTGTGTCTAAAAAAATATAAAAATTTTGGCAGGTATACCATTTTTAGGAGGTTTCCCCTCCCTACTGGGGTCAGCGGGAGAGATTTCCATGTGGAGCATTTCTGTTGGAGTTGAGAAAGTAGCGGGAGGACATTCTTGTCCAAGTAGCCAGCAGAATCCCCACCCACTCTCACTCCCAGGTATTTAAGTTCCTGTGTCCATTGTAAAGGGGTACCAGTGTCTACCAGGGGCATTGTTGGATTCAGGGGGAAGAGGACTGATTTATTCCAATTAATTCTGATTCCAGAAAAGTAACCAAATTTGTCAATAATTGCTAGGGCTGATTTTAGGGAGTCTGAGGCATCTGCCAAGTATAAAAGGGAGTCATCCGCATACAATGAGAGTTTCTCCACCAGAGGACCCACACGCAGTCCCCCAACCGAGTCATCCGCCAGGAGAAGGGCTGCAAGGGGCTCCAGTGCCAGGGCAAACAACGCCGGGGACAGCGGACAACCTTGTCTCGTGCCTCTCCCCAGCGTGAACGCCCCGGAAAGTGTCCCATTAGTGCGGATTCTGGCAGTTGGGTGGGAGTAAAGCATTCTGAGCCATTTTAAAAATTTGGGTCCGAACCCAAATCTGCCAAGGACCTCCCAAAGGTAGCCCCACTCGACCGAGTCGAAAGCCTTCTCGGCGTCGAGTGAGGCCACCACTCCCTGTCCATCTGAGGGGGCTATTGCTATATGTGTGTGTAAGCGCCGGATATTTATGTCTGTCCCCCTCCCAGGCATAAATCCCGTCTGGTCTGGATGAACCAGAGCTGTAATGACCGCATTGAGTCTGTTTGCCAGAATTTTGGCGAGAATTTTTGTGTCTACATTAAGTAGAGATATGGGACGGTAGGATGAACAAAGGGTAGGGTCTTTTCCAGGCTTGGGGATGACAATTTTTACCGCCTCATGCATGGAGTCTGGGAGGTGTGCTTCTTCCATTGATTTGGCAAACAGTGTTTGAAGTTTAGGGGCAAGTTGTTTGGCATAGAGTTTGTAAAACTCTACCGGGAAACCGTCCGGTCCCGGAGTTTTCCCGGTTTGCATCATTTTCATGGCCTTGTGTATTTCCTCCACTTTGATGGGGCTATCCAGCTTAGCAGCATATGTTGGGGTAAGAGTTGGAATGTCAACCCTATCTAGGTATGCAGTGAGTTCCTCCCTTTCATAAGACACCTTAGAACTATATAGTGACTGGTAGAAGGAGGTGAATTCTCGGTTAATTTCAGCTGGGGTGGACAGTAGTGAGTTATCTGGTGCCCGGATTTGACCTATGGACATTCCCACCGTCTGCTCCTTGGAGAGCCAGGCTAAAAGGTGACCCGTCTTTTCCCCTTGCTCGAATATTTTTTGTGTTTGGTGGAGGAGCCTCTGCATGAGAGATGTCCTCAACAGGAGAGTGTCATGCAAAAGGGACTGCAACCTGGTATAGGACTGTGGACTCGGTGACCTAATATATGATGCATCCTGCCTTGACGTCTCTAATTCTAGGCTAGTAAGTTCCTCCCTTCGTGCTCGACGAACCTTGGTAATTATTTTTTGGTATTGTCCCCTAGAGAATGCCTTAAAAGCATCCCATACGGAGGAGGCTGAGGCTGTACCCACGTTTATCCCCCAGAATGAATCCAGTTCCTCTCTGTACTTCGGTTCCACCTCCACATCTGAGACCCAGTACCTCGACAGTCTCCAAAGTCTGTCCGAGGGGGCCAGCGAAAGATCTAACTCCAGAAGGAGTGGAGCGTGGTCCGAAATACCTCCGGGAAGGATCCTAACCTCACGAACCTTAGGAAGAACCGGACTGCCCGCATAGACAAGGTCAATGCGGGAGAAGGTTTTATGGGAAGCAGAGTGGCACGTGAAAGCTCTATCCTGAGGAAATTTCCATCGCCACAGATCAACAAGGCCATATGTGTCAGCCCATTCCGCAAGCCCCCTCCGGGTCGTACCAGCAGGAGACAACCTGTCCAAGTCTGCATCTGGGACGAGGTTAAAGTCTCCCAGGAGGACCACATTGTCAGTGGAGAATTCAGCTATCTTTGATGTGATTTGATTTAAAACCTGGAGGGAGGCCGGAGGAGGAAGATAAAGGCCTGCTATTACCCAGGGAATATGATGGATCAGCGCATGAATCACCACAAATCTACAATTAGGGTCCAGAGCCAGATCGAGGAGCTTGAAAGGGAGTGATTTAAGGATTAAAATGCTTACCCCTCTGGAAAAGGTGGAGTAGGTCGAATGGTAGTGGTAGCCCACCCACGGCTTTTTAAGGGACATCGTCTTCCTACCGATCAGATGCGTCTCCTGGAACACACAGATGTGAGGTCGGTAGTACTTGACAAATTGGAATACTAAGGACCTCTTTATAGGTGAGTTAAGTCCTCTGGTGTTCCAGGAGATTATCCTAAGAGAAGACATCTAAATGACTAATGGGTAAGTTAGAAGGACCAATTTGCAAACCCCCCCCCCGACCTGGCCCTCAGACCCAACAAGATTCATAAGGGAGACTGAAACCAATAGCTCCATGACATTAGTAATTAACATCAGTACTGTCTTATACCATAAAAAGAAAAAAAGGAAAAACAAACATAAACAATAGAGGCAACACAGGGTCTGCAACAGCAGACCGAGATAACTGGTGAATCAAGCCCCCCCCAACCCCGCCCATCCCCCAATACAGCAGGAGGGCATCTCTCCCCAGGCAAAAACAAGAGCTGGCTAGCTCAACTTGAGGGCAATGTGCAAAAGGCGCACTTCCTTTTTAACCGATATGCGTAGAACAGTCCGGCAGAGAAAATAAAAACAAAATAAAAACGGAGGATTAACCTGTGTAAATCACCCGGATCCCCGGGGGCTCATTCTTCAGACCTGGGGGGATTTGAAAAAACATGTTGACATAACAAAGTCAAAAGTCTCCCCCCAGATTAGTACTGCTGAATCTGGCTAAAGTTCTTGGTCTTGAGTGTCTGCATATTAATTAATTCGGGCCTCCCACCGACCTCCAATCTTGCACAAAAGAAAGTCAAGTTCGTTAGGCTGCATGTCTTCCTATCCTTGAGGGTGGGAATCTGATGTGGCTAAAATTGATATTGAGGGGTGTAAGCAACTGCGGGGCTTCAGAGGCCATGACCGTCGCCTCCCCCCCCGCACCTCACCGATTCCCCATGGAGTAAAAGGCCATGTCAGGAGCATGTCTTCATAGAGAGGTCAGAGGGAAGCCGCTACCACCGACCCCCCCCCCCCGAAGTTCAAGGACCAGTCCTGATCGGGAAGCGATCTCAAACCACAGTTTTCCCACTGTAAGAATGCAGGAGGATGGGGGGAGGGGTGAGAACCCGCTACACCCTCGCCAGAGCCATGCTATTAAGATCCCTGCATCGCATTAACTTCCTCTTACTTGAGGCCTATTGACCAGGATCAGGTTTGGGAGCATGGAATTTAGACCAGCAGTACAACATGAAACAAAAGTTACAACGTACCACATGACGGCTCAGTTAGGTAGCGACTCGACCCACGCCGCGGCATCTCTTGGCGAGGTGAAAAACTGGACACGTTCCCCATCTTGGGGGAAAAGCATGCTATATTTTAAACCTTTCTGGCGTAGCATGCCGCGTACATGGTCAAATGCTTTTCTTTGGCGCTGAGTCTCCACTGTGTAATCAGGGAATATAAGCAGTTTTCCGTTTACAAATTTTAGCTCACCCTGTAGGCGGGCTGCCCTCAGCACAGTGTCCTGGTCCCGGTAGTGTAGCAGCTTGAATATAAAGGTGCGAGGTGGATTCCCTGGGGGCCCTCTGGTAGCTGGGATGCGGTGGGCTCTTTCAATAGAAAAATGTGGGGAAAACTTTGCTCGGGGAAGCAAGGATGGTAGTAGGCCCTCCATGAAACCCACCGGATCCTCTCCCTCCGCCCCCTCCGGGAGGCCGAGAACTGGCAGGTTGTTACGCCTGTTGCGGTTCTCGGTGTCTTCTGCTCTGTTTTCCAGGTGTTTTACCTTCAGTTGTAGCTCACGGATGTCCGCATGTTGTTCCCTCAGGGCATCCTCCGTGTCCGAGATCCTTCTCTTCGCTTCCGTCACCCGCTCCCGAAACTTATCCATGTCTCTACGGATAAGCGCCGTCTCTGTCTGGACATGCTCTATTTTGGTAGTCAGAGCGGCCTGACAGGTGGAGATTGCCGTCATGAGGGCCTCAAATGCTGCCGAGCCCGCCTCTATGGCCCCCGCAGGCGGCGGATCTGTCTGAGTCTCCATGTGTGAGGCCTCGTGGGGAGTAGGCCGTGACGTGTGTCGGGCGCTTACAGGGGTGGTAGCGTTCGATTTTGTCCCTGCTTTTCTGCCTGCGGGCATCGCCCGAGCCTCCTCCCAAACAGCCGCCGAAAGGGACGTGCAGGACGAGCCTTTTACACCAGGCTTCGCTCAGGATATTACTGCCGGAGAGGAGAGCGGAGTTAACAAGCGACCGCTCTCTGCGCCATCTTGGACACGCCCCCCATGTTGGATATAATGTCAGTGTTCTCTAGTTATCTTTGTGAGCATGCCAGCAGTCTCTGGATATTTTTTTAACAGCGTGCCAGTGGTCTCTAGTCGTCTTTGAGAGGAAGTCAAAGCTCTCCAATCATGTTGGATAAAATGTCAGTGTGCTCTAGTCATCTTTGTGAGCATGCCAGCGGTCTCTATATATTTTTAATAGTATGCCAGTGGTCTCTAGTCATCTTGGGGAGCATGTCAGTGGTCTCTAGTAATTGTTCGAGCCAGTCAATGACCCCTAGTTATCTTTGAAAGCATGTCAATGGTTTCTAGTGCTTATTTCCAGCATAGCAGTTGCTATGTTTGATCTCTTATAGCATATCTGTGGTTTCAAATGGCTCTTGCACCGTAAGAGTTGCCTATAGTCCTCTATCACTAGTCACTTTTTGCAGTTTGTCAGTGGTTTCTCTTAGCATTTTGCAACATGCTGCCAGCTTCTACTAAGCCCTTGTAAAAAGTTCACATACCTCTAACAATCTCTTGCAATAGATCAATGGTCTTTTGTAATGGCTATGGTAAAACAGGGATGACATTTCAAAGTTTTACCATATTTGTTAAGATTTAGACTCACCTCTTAAACCTTAGCCTTTTTACTCATGCGTAATTTTCCACCCAGTATGCTTTGTTCTTTGAGGTGTTGACGTAAGTGTTTTATAAAAACATTGTACCTCTTCATGACATAAAAAAGTCGGAGGGTCAGCTGTTAAAAGTTTAAACTAGACGATCAGAGAGGATCAGCAGCTTGTCCTTTCAAGAATAATAACAGATAATTTATTCAATTGGACCATGCTTTTCTCCCCCCAAAAAAAGTCATACACCCAGCTCCCAGGCCGCAACTGCTGGTATAAGGTCCTGTCAGCTCACAGTGCTATATACTCTATTCTCGTTGGAAACCTTTTCCCTCTACCAACACACCCCAAATGTTGGCACTTACCAATTGCCAATGATCACATATACAGATGCATCTAAAAAAATTAGAATGGCATAAAAAATGTAAATTTATTTCAGTAATTCAATTCAAAAAGTGAAACTCATTATATTATATAGATTCATTACACACAGAGTAATATATTTCAAGCATTTTTTTCTTTTAATTGTGATGATTATGGCTTACAGCTAGTGAAAACCCCAAATTCAGTATCTCAGAAAATTTGAATATTGTGAAAAAGTTCAATATTGTAGACTCGTGGGGGTTTATTTACTAAAGGCAAATCCACTTTGCACTGCAAGTGCACTTGGAAGTGCAGTCGTTGTAGATCTGAGAGGGACATGCAAGGAAAATAAAAAAACAGCATTTTTGCCTGTACATGATTGAATGATAAAATCAGCAGAGCTTCCCCTCATTTTAGATCTTCCCCTCAGATTTACAGCAACTGCACTTTCAGTAAATCAACCCCATGGTGTCACACTCTAATCAGCTAATTAACTCAAAACACCCGTAAAGGTTTTCTGAGCCTTTAAATGGTCTCTCGGTCTGGTTCAGTAGATTACACAATCATGGGGAAGACTGATGCTTTGACAGTTGTCCAGAAGTCAGTCATTGACATACTTCAGAAGAAAGGTAAGTCACAAAAGGTAATTGCTAAAGAAGCTGGCTGTTCACAGAGTTCTCTATCCAAGCATATTAATGGAAAGTTGAGTGGAAGGAAAACGTGTAGTAGAAAATGGTGCACAAGGAACAGGGATAAGCGCAGCCTCCAGAGGGTTGTGAAGCAAAAGTCATTCAAGAATTTGGGAGGGATTCACAAAGAGTGGACTTCTGCTGGTGTCAGTTCTTCAAGAGGCACCACACACAGATGTATCCAGGCCATGGGCCTTATGTCAAGCCACTCCTGCACCAGAGACAACGTCAGAAGCGTCTTACCTGGGCTAAGGCGAAAAAGGACTGGACTGTTGCTCAGTGGTCCAAAGTCCTCTTTTAGGACATTTTAGGACATTTTCCATTTAATTTGAAAATCAAGGTCATAGAGTCTGGACGAAGAGTGGGGAGGCACATAATCCAAGTTGCATGAGGTTCCGTATGAAGCTTCCACAGTCAATGATGATTTGGGGAGCCATGTTATCTGCTGGTGTTGGTCCACTGTGTTTTATCAAGCCTAAAGTCAGTGCAGCCCTCTACAGGAAATTCTAGAGCAGTTCATGCTTCCCTCTGCTGACCAGCTTTATGGAGATGCTGGTTTAATTTTCCAGCAGGACTTGGCACCTGTCCACACTGCCAAAAGTACCAATACTCGGTTTAATGATTATGGTATCACTGTGGTTGATTGGCCTGCAAACTCGCCTGACCTAAACCCCATAGAGAATCTGTGGAGTATTTTTAGGAGGAAGATGGGAGACACCAGGCCCAACAATGCAGACAAGCTGAAGGCTGCTATCAAAGCAACCTGGGCTTCCATAACACCTCAGCAGTGCCACATGCTGATCGCCTCCATGCCACGCCGCATTGATGCAGTAATTCATGCAAAAGGAGACCCAAGTATTGAGTGCATACTTTACTGTATATGGACATACTTTTCAGTAAGCCAACATTTCTGTATTAAAAATCCTTTTTTTATTGGTCTTATGTAATATTCTAATTTTCTGAAATGCAAAATTTGGGGTTTTCACTAGCTGTAAGCTATAATCATCAAAATTAAAGAGGTTGTAAATTTCCCTGTACACTTTGTACCTATAGGTAAGCCTAGAATAAGGCTTACCTATAGATACTGTAAATAACTCCTAAACGTGCGCCATTTAGAAGATATTTACAGTATATTGCACCGATGATGTCATTGGCGCATGCGCTCTGAAGAAATGGGCATCTCTGCAGGAGTGACGTCACGCGCGTGTGCGGGAGTTATGTCACGTGGCTCCAGACAGTCACAGAAGGAAGAGGGGCAAAGATTGATGCGGCCTGCAGCGGGGACGGCGTGGGGTTCGTTTGCAGGTAAGTGTCACATAATGTGCTAGTATGCAATGGTACTAGCACATTATGTCTTTACTTTGCAGGGGAGGGAGAAGAAACAATTTTTATCAAGGGTTTACTTCCTCTTTAAAAGAAAGAAATTCTTTGAAATATATCACTCTGTGTGTAATGAAGCTATATAATATATGAGATTCACTTTTTGAATTGAATTACTGAAATAAATGAACTTCTTGATGATATTCAAATTTTTTGAGATGCAACTGTATACAAATGCTTGTCAATACACACTTGTTCAGGTCTGTTCTGAATGGCACCCCAAGGCACCTTGCCAACCAATGCACAACATGCACAACAGCAAAACATGCAAATAAATTAACTTCTTGATGATATTCAAATTTTTTGTGATGCAACTGTATACAAATGCTTGTCAATACACACTTGTTCAGGTCCGTTCTGAATGGCACCCCAAAGCACCTTGCCAACCGATGTGTTACAGCACAACATGCAAATTTATTATTAACGAGCAGTGCGCTGCCAAAGCGGCTACATCATGCGCATTCTGCATTAACGCGCACATGCTAAAGCAGCACAGTACTGTGAATGAGCCCTCACCCTATCCCCTCTTTTTCATCTTTAACCCTTCCATATATCTGTTTCATCAGTATAAAGATCTTTGTTCTGCCAGTTTGCAGAGTATCCATTATGCATTCATTTCAAGTAATATTATTATTATTATACAGGTTTTATATAGCACCAACAGTCTGCGCAGCGCTTTACAACATGAGGGCAGACATTACAGTTACATTACAATTTGGTACAAGAGGGCCCTGCTCGTTAGAGCTTACAATCTAAAAAGGAAGGGTCAATTGATACAAAAGGTAATAGCTGTGGGGGGATGAGCTGATGGAGGAAGTAAAACAGTGTTAGTTAGAAGCAGGATAGGCTTCTTTGAAGAGAAGGGTTTTCAGGCATCACCTAAAGATGGATAGATTAGGGGACAGTCGGACAGATTGGGGTAGGGAGTTCAAAAGGATGGTAGAAGCTCTGGATAAATCCTGGAGGTGAGCATGGGAGGAGGTGACAAGGGAGCTAGAGAGCAAGAGGTTTTGGGATGACCGAAGAGAGCGGCTTGGTTGGTATTTTGGGATTAGGTTAGTGATGTAGCTGGGGGCAGAGTTATGGATGGTTTTGTAAATTATTGTTAGTACTTTGAATTTTATTCGTTGGGTGAGTGGAAGCCAGTGGAGGCATTGGCAGAGAGGGGTGG
Source organism: Aquarana catesbeiana (assembly GCF_042186555.1). NCBI lineage: Eukaryota > Metazoa > Chordata > Amphibia > Anura > Ranidae > Aquarana > Aquarana catesbeiana. Next base: position 286,210,803 of record NC_133324.1, read on the forward strand.
AGGACACTGAATGGTTGGTAAGGTGGATGAGTCTTGCAGCAGCATTCATTATGGACTGAAGGGGAGATAGTCTATGTAAAGATAGTCCAATGAGGGCGTGGCCTGGACCGGCATGGTGTGAGGAGCACAACACGGGAGCTCCGCTCGAGGGAATATCCGTAGCCTCAAAATCCTGCAATTCTCAGTAGCCTTTCTACCCCTACAAAGCTAGATATCCTTCTACTGACCTCCCGCTACCATGTCGCCACCGAAAAAAACGGCAGAATCAATTGCTAAACTCGACAAATACCGGCTGAAGGAGAAGGGGAACTCAGGTGAAAATGGCGCCGATGCATCTTCCTCCTCTGAGCCAACGACGGACGCTACAGCCCGGGTCCTAGAGGCAATATCGGACTGCAAAAGCTCCCTGACCTGCAAGATAGAGGAGGTGAAGATCGATGTGTCCCTCATAAGGCAGGATCTACAAAAGCTCAGGGAACGGGTCACTGAAACGGAGACTCCAATCAGCAGAGTGGAGGATGAAGTGCCACCATTACAGCAGGCCACAGATCACATACAGCAACAACTCCATTCCATTCTCTCCAAACAGGACGATATGGAGAACCGCCTGAGGAGATGTAACCTCCGTTTTGTGGGATTACCAGAGGGTGCGGAGGGCTCAGATCCCCCAGCATTTTTGGAAAACCTCCTCATTTCTACCTTTGGGCGAGCAGAATTCTCGACGTCATTTGTGGTAGAACGAGCGCACCGCTTAGCAGCAAAGCCTCCACCGCAAGGTGCACCCCCCAGGACATTTATAGCTAAATTCCTGAACTTTAGAGACCGGGACGCTATCCTCCGCCTCACAAGGCTAAAAGGCAATATCCCCTTCAGGAATTCCGAAATAAAGGTGTTCCCGGATTTTTCAGCGGAGGTGCAGAAAAAAAGAGCGCTCTTTACTGAAGCAAAGCGCCAACTCCGGAATCGACACTACACGTACGCCATGTTATTTCCCACCAGGCTCCGCGTGGTGGGGGATGATCGCACTCACTTCTTCGATACCCCGGAGGCAGTATTCACATGGCTGGAGGACCGAGCTGCCCCTCGCCGCCCATCACCGGGAGAAGAGCTACCCCTGCCGGCCAACTTGTCACGGCTGTGATAAGGTCAGGGAGCCTTTTTCTTTTCTAATGGATCACTCCGTCCGGCTTCCAGATAAGGTACTTCAACCCCCCTCACAATATCCTTCCACACACTGCACTGTACTTTCTATGGCCCGGGGTGCTGGGAGAGGCTGGATGGCTTATACTCCTTACACCGGAGACGGTACTCGTACAACTATACAGCTATTTTTTTGTTGTGCACTACCAAGCGAATAGCACTCTTTGCTGATCTCCTCAGCGCGGCCGCGCTGAGGGACACAGAACTTTCCTCTGCGAGCCCAGAGGGGGATCACCACAATAGTTTCCAATATCAGGCTCGTGCCCATCTATCAAGCTCTCCTCCCTTTCTTCCCCTATGCTTCCAGAATGGACACACCACTTTCACCTCTTTAGACCCTTATTCACCCTAAAGACTAATACTGTGATTGTCGAATGTCTAGGGTACCCTCGAGCTATTCCCCACCTAACAGTTTAATGACTGGGCATACAGTGACTGTTTTATGTTTTTCTATCCTACTACCTTTTTTGTTAAACCCACTCCTGAAGATAGCTTTCATCACACTGTTGCTGGCTTTTCAGCGGATGTTCGTCCCACTAGTCGCGGGAGCCGTATTGGACCACGCTATCTCAATACAGGCTTACACTGTAAACGTTATGCAAGCTAAGTTTCCCTGGTCTGTCTGGGAACACATTTCCCGTACATATTTGTGCGGGGGGTGTGGTGAGCCCAGCCAGATCGGTGCAATGGTTTATAACAATGTTTTGTTTAATTTTAAGTTTATCGTTCTTATTGTTTTTATCGCAACACATGGTACTTTACAGAGGTATGTAGATCCGGCAAGAGTAGGTAGAGGTATACATGCTAGACCTGCTCGCATGCTCTCGGGTTGTTTGATGGACGCCTCCCAGCAATATTGGGCGAGTACGCCCGGTTGCTGGGACGGGTCGACGCAGGCTGAAGGCTATGTATATGCTTTGATCACAATGCTATATCATCTCTAAAATGCTTAGCGTGGAATGTTCGGGGTCTTAGAGATAAATCCAAAAGGAATGCAGTTATGACGTACCTTAAGGCACAACAGGCACAAGTGATGGTTTTAGTAGAAACACATCTAACTGGTCAATTAATGCTCTCGCTTTAAAAACCTTGGTTGGGATGGGTTTACCAGGCCCCATACTCAGCCTATTCTAGAGGGGTGGCGATATTGGTAGCCAAAACAACGCAGTTTGTTATGCTGACATTGAGGTCTGACCCCCAGGGCAAATTTCTATTTATACACTGCAGATTAAATGGACTAGAAATACTTTTGCTGGCAATATATATACCTCCCCCGTTTCAGTTTAATGTCATCAATGAGGGATTGGACTTTATGGCACAATTTCCCACAATCCCAGCCCTGTGGATGGGAGATTTTAATGCGGTATTGGACAACCACCTAGACAGGACTTCCTTGACATCTCCGATTGACAATACACCCTCTCCCACACGTTTCGGGAAATTGCTAGGTGAAATGGGACTACTAGACGCTTGGAGGTCCCACCACCCATTAGCAAAAGCGTATACATGCTTCTCTGCGACACATAACACCATGTCGAGAATCGACTTAATCCTTATATCCAACACATTGGCACCAAACCTTAAAAAAGCAGGGATGTCCCCCCGCGTTCTCTCAGATCATACACCCTGTTGGATAGAACTTGAGGTGGGCCCCCCTCCTCTTCTTACACATGGAGGCTTAACCCCTTCTGGCTCTCAGTTGTCCCGGGGTTAGAGGATCTGAGGAGGAGTGGGAGTTCTTCTTCCGTACCAACACTGGCACAGCCTCTTTTGACCTAGTTTGGGACATGTTTAAAACCCACGCCCGCATGCTTTTAGCACAAAAAATAGCCAGACACAAACGTACGTCAAATGACATTATCCAACAGGCAGAACTAGCAATGGCAGTTGCAGACAGAGCCTTTCCACCGAAACAGCGAATCAGGTAAAACTACAAACGCGTATAGTGAATGGGCTTCACTTTGAAAGAGCAGAAAGAAAAATATTCTACATTAAACAAAAAGTGTACGAGTGTGGGGAACGCGCGGGACGTCTATTGGCCTACTTGGCTCATATGGAACACAGGCCACCTACTGTTGTTGCCCTACGAGATCACGCGGGAGTTCTGATACAAGATCCTGACAGGGTGATTGATGTGTTCCGCGCCTTCTACGCTTCTCTATACTCGTCCAAGACTAACAAATCAAAACAAGAAATAACAGACTTCCTATCCAATGTAACCTTCACACAATTAACAAGTTCCCAAATAGAGATACTAGAGGCGCCCATCTCTAAAGATGATGTCACGGAAGCCATGTCCCACCTCGCCTCTTCAAAAGCTCCTGGGTCCGACGGTCTCCCACTGGAGTTTTATGATACCTACAGTGAGATTTTGACCCCCAAACTCCACGCGATATTTACTTATATATTCGAATCTGGCTCCCTCCCTAAATCAATGAATGAGGCATTTATTGTACTCATACTAAAGCCGGGTAAAGACCCAACACTCCCTGAATCTTACCGCCCCATCTCTCTACTACAACTAGACATAAAAATATTGGCTAAGGTCCTGGCACTACGCATGAACAAGGTGATCCTGAGTCTTATACACCCCGATCAAACCGGATTCATGCCGACAAAAAATACAGCGTTTAATTTACGTAGGCTATATATGAACCTACAGGCCAGACACGACCGAATGGGCACCAGAGTAGTAGTATCCCTGGACGCTGCTAAAGCATTCGACTCTGTCGAATGGGACTACCTTTGGGAGTGTCTGGCCAGGTTCGGGTTTGACCCTAAATTCATCCGATGGATCCAGCTTCTATACCAGGCTCCAAGTGCCAGGATCTTGATCAATGGCAAAACGTCGCAGACATTCCCGCTAACTAGAGGTACTCGGCAGGGCTGTCCCCTCTCCCCTCTATTGTACGCCTTGGCGGTAGAACCCTTGGCAACATCACTGAGAGAGCATCCAGGGGTTAGGGGTTTGAGTCGGGGTCCACTGATTGAGAAGATCAGTTTATATGCGGACGATATGCTTTTATACCTAGAAGATTCAGGTGACTCCCTGTTAACGGCCCTTGAAATTATCAAGCAATTTGGAACCTATTCAGGTCTAAAGATCAATTGGGAAAAGTCTCAGATACTCCCTGTGGATCTTGGAGCCCCAACAGAAACACAGACATCCTCACCACTGATGCGAGTTAGTGAAATTACATATCTAGGCATAAAAATTACACGCACCCCAGCAGACTATATCAGATTAAACTTGGAACCGCTATTTCAAATACTAAAAACTAAAACACAACTATGGTCTAGACTGCCATTGGGAGTTATGAGTCGAGTAAACTTGACAAAAATGATACTGTTACCCAAATTCCTATATGTATTCTGGCACGCTCCTGTCTATATACCCCTGAGATTTTTCAAATCTATAGAAGTGATTTTAAACACATTTGTGTGGGGAAAAGCACGGCACAATTGTCCTGGCAGGCGCTGAAAAACCCCACTGATTTAGGGGGCACAGCGCTGCCAGACTACAACTTGTACTACTTAGCAGCGCAGCTATCCCACTTCTTTCATATTGATAAAGGTGACAAGGAGCGGTTCATGATTTTAATAGGCTCTCAAGCTACAAAAATGCACATCCACCCCTTCCAGCTTATTCTTAGAGAGAATAGAGAACGCAATGGGACAGACGGGTGTGGAGGCAGGGGGTTACTATATAACTATTGCAAGATATGGGAGATTGTTAGACGCAAACTTAAAATTCCCTCAACACACAGTCAGGCACCATTATGGAGCAATCCAGGCCTACCCGAACTATTACATTTACCTGATAATGAGCTGTGGATCTCTAGAGGGGTTGTTTATTTAGCAGACATGTACACCGGGACTGTACTTAAATCTTTCCAACAACTAAAAGACCAGTTTGGTCTCCCTAACTTTATGCACTTCCGATACCTCCAGCTTCGCCACGCTCTACAGACCCAATTCCAAAACTCTCCACCTAACCTAGAACAATTGGATATTCTGGCTGTGATAAATAGCCCAGATCAACAAAAGCTAATATCCATATTCTACTCATGCTTAATACGCCCTGGTGCGGTAACAATTGCCTATAAACTAAAGGAGCGCTGGGAGAGAGACGTAGGTGAGATGGAGGATGAGGAATGGGAAGAAGTCCTAGACGCCTGCAAAAAAGTCTCACACAAACTATCAGACCGTCTTACGCAGTTGTTTATACTACATCGCACATATCTGACCCCCACACGACTGGCCAAATTTAAAATTAACCAGAGCTCACTTTGCCCTAGATGTGCAAGTCCTCAGGGAACATTTTTTCATCTCCTTTGGCTATGTCCAATGATACAAAACTACTGGGCCCAAATAGTTAAATTTATCCACGATAAAATGGGCTCCCCTCTAACTCTATGCCCGAAACAGTGTCTGCTGGGAGTATTCCCAGATCCTGAATCGGATAAATTCCATCATATTTTTCTTCAGGAAACATTGTTCATTGCCAGAGTGCTTATTGCAAAGAAATGGCTTAGAGCAATACCGCCCACTGTCAAGGAATGGGTTGCATTGGTAAATGCTGTCCTGCCATATAAAAAAGAAATATATGCTCATAGAGGTTGCCCCACCAAATATAATAAGATATGGGATACTTGGCTAAATGAAGCCTCCACATGCGATGAACTAGATGGCACCTGCCTAAATAAAGATAGAAAACTAACAACGCTAGCTAATTATAACAATTGAGATCATTGATGTGTAGCAAGTAAGCTTACATACAAAAATGTACCTGCTGTATATCCATCACCTTGCCTTTTTTCAAAAATGTAAGGCCTTGACTCAACTGTTATCTATGATGTGCTGATTACACCTGCCATATGTACCACGAAATTAATGCAATGTACACCTGCATACTGTTTCAATAAAGAACGCAAGTTTGTAAAAAAAAAAAAAAAAAAAAAAAGATAGTCCAATGAGGAGGGATTTGCAGTAATCGAGGTGAGAGATGACCGGGGAGTGAATTAGAAGCTTGGTGGTGTCATTAGTTAAAAAGGGGTATATTCTGGAAATGTTGGGGAGGCTATGGCGGCACGATTTGGACAGGGATTGCATGTGGGCCTGAAAGGACAGTTCAGAGTCTAAGGTTACCCCTAGCACCCTGGCATGTAGGGACGAACTGATAGATGTGGCATTGATCTTGACAGAGAAGTCAGGGGAGGGGGCACGTGGGGGAGGAAATATTAAGAGCTCGGTTTTAGATAGATTCAGTTTGAGGAAGTGGTTTGACATCCAGGCTGATATGTCTGTTAGCAGATCAGGGATGCGTAAGGAGATTGATGTGGTGAGCTGAGGGGCAGAGAGATAGATTTGGGTGTCATCAGCATATAAATGGTAGTGAAAGCCATTGGAGGCTATCAGCTGACCCAGGGAGGACGTGTAGATCGAGAATAGTAGAGGTCCAAGGACAGAACCTTGGGAGACCCCAACAGTAAGAGGAGTTGGAGAAGAGGAAGTGGAGTTGTAAGTGACACTGAAGGTGCGATGAGATATGTAAGATTCGAACCAACGGAGAGTGCAGCCATGAAGACCAAGCAAATTGAGTTTTTTTTTGAGGAGGGGGTGGTCAACTGTATCAAAGGCAGCAGAATGGTCCAAGAGTAAGAGTATGGAATAATGACCGTTGGTTTTGGCTGTTAGTAAGTCATTTACGAGTTTTAGAAGGGCAGTTTCTGTGGAGTGCTGTGGGCGAAATCCAGACTGAAGGGGATCAAGAAGGTTATTCTCAATGAGGTGGTCGCTCAGTCGTTGTAGACTAAACTTTCAAGGAGTTTGGAGGCAAAAGGGAGTAAAGAGATGGGTCTTAGGTTGTTAAGATTGGTGGGGTCTGAGGCCTTTTTTGGTATGGGAATGACTAGCGCATGTTTTAGAGCAGGGATATGCAATTAGCGGACCTCCAGCTGTTGTAGAGCTACAATTTCCATGAGGCATAGCAAGACTCTGACAGCCACAAGCATGACACCGAGGCAGAGGCATGATGGGACTTGTAGTTTTGCAAAAGCTGGAGGTCCGCTAATTGCATATCCCTGTTTTAGAGGGTTGGGGAAGATGCCAGTAGAGAGTGAGAGGTTGAAGATATGGGTTAAGGAGTGTAGGATTGAGTCAGATGGTGACCGTAGTATTTGAGAAGGAACAGATTCTAGGGGGCAGGAGGTTAGGTGGACATTAGAAAAAAGTTTAGTGATTTCCTCTATAGTAGCTTGGTTAAAAGAGGGAAGTATTGATTGTGCAGGAGGACAAGGAGTGTAAATTGAGGGAGATGTCTGTAGAGCCGAGATCTCGAGACTAATTGTCTCAATCTCATTTCTGAAGTGATTATCAATCTCCTGGGCAGTGAGTAAGTTAATGGGTGGGGGTAATGGAGGACGAAGTAGAGTGGTAAAGGTAGAAAAGAGTTGACAAGGGTGTTAATGAGTGTGATAAAGTAGGTCTGTTTGGCAGTGTGCAGGCAGGAATGGTATTTTTGGAGGGCAGATTTATATTGGCTGAAATCTTGCTGTGACTTAGTTTTACGCCACAGACCCTCAAGAGCTACCTTTTTTGAGGCTTCTGGTATTGTCTGTCTGCCAGGGTTGTAGTGGTCGGGGCCTGATTCTGTGTGTAGTGAGGGGGGCGAAGATATCTAGGGTGGATGACAGTGAACTGTTGTAGACAGAAGTGGCCAAGTTGGGGCAGGACAAGGATGAGATTTTGTCGTAGAGACAATCTGTAGCAGAAAATAGAGGAGAAGGGTTACGTTGGCGAAGGTTTCTACGGGTAATAGTTTGGTAGTTGGAAGGCAAGGAGGAAGCAGACAAGGAGAGAGTGAAACTAATAAGGTGGTGATCAGAGAGAGGAAAAGGAATATTGGAGAGGGTGTGCGGAGTGCATAGGTAGGAGAATATGAGGTCAAGGCAGTTGCCAACAGAGTGAGTAGAAGCGCTTGTCCATTGTTTTAGGTCAAAAGAGGAGATTAGGCTCAGCAGCTTAGAAGTAGTGGGAGTGTTAAGATTAACAGGGATATTGAATTCACCAAGAATGATTATTGGAATTTCAGAGGAGAGAAAGTAGGGTAGCCAGGCAGAGAAGTCGTCAGGGAAGTTTGATACCGGTCCAGGGGGGCGATGGATCACAGCAATTCTCAATGAAACTGGAGAAAATAGACGAATACAGTGAGCTTCAAATGAAGAGAGGGACAGAGAGAGGGGTGGCTGAAGAACCTGAAAAGTGCTTTGAGGGGATAGGAGGATTCCAACACCACCTCCTTTCCGTCCACTAGGCCTGGGAGAGTGAGTCTACAGGAGGCCACCATAGGAGAGAGAAGCAGGAGAAGGAAGGTCAGATTCTTGAATCCAGGTCTCAGTAATTGCAAGTAGGTTCAGGGAGTTAGTTATAAATAGGTCCTGGACGGTGGTGAATTTGTTACAAATAGAGCGGGCATTCCAAAGGGCACAGGAGAAGGGGAGGCTGGTTCTAGGCTGAAGAGGAATAGAAATGAGATTGTGTGGATTGCCGCTGCTATCAGAGGATGGGGGGTGCTGGGTATGTTGGCCGAAGGTAAATGATAGCGGTCCAGGATTTGGGGAAATATCTCCAGAAGTTAGGAGAAGCAGAAGGGTGAGAGAGGTGATATGGGAGTGTGACTTATGTGGGGGGACACCTCCCAGTGGCCTGCAGGTTTTATTGGTATATGGGTTCAGAATTAGCAGGAGCTGATATGTGCAGTAATAAGGTGAAGACAGGAGTGAGGGTGATATATATATAAGCTGTGGAGTGGAGAATATGGGTGAAGGAGTGAGAATTTAAAGAGAGAGGATGCAACTGTGAGAAGAAAAAGTAGGGAGTGCATGATACAGATACATAGTGGTGAAATTGAGAGGAAGCCTGAATGAGAGATGAAAAAGTTTGATGGAGAATCAGGTCACCTGTAGTCTGTTTAGTGTTCTGCAGAAATCTGTTGTGTATTTTCACTTTGTGCATTCGCTGAAGTGCTGAGCTGAAGTGTAATACTTAAACCAATATGAATAGTTTATCCAAGATGATAGTTGCCAATGCAATCCCAGCCTGTGCAAACCCCTGTCTGTGCATCCCCTAGGTAAGGCCTACATTTATACTGAATTTGGGTGGGGGTATTGCCAATTAGTCAGGATTTCATAGGAGGAACACATGGCTAACAGAATGAACTTCTCACACCAAGGCTCACTACAAGACACAGCAAGAAAGCAGAAAGGTCAGAGCCGTAAAGATAGGAAGAGCTCATAATTTACATATAGACAATAAGAAAGTACAGTAAACATCACTGTGATATGGACAGAGGTAAAGAATTTGAAGGCAGCATAGATCACCAAAAGCACATACACAGAATTCGCAAGCAGATCCCAGCTTCAATTAAAGGTGGAAGATGTGGTTGAGCTGACACATACACAGAATTAGCGAGTAGATCCCAGTTTCAATTAAGGGTGGAAGATGTGGAAGTTATATGCTTCACTTTCCATATATGTAGTGATAGAGTTTTAATTACATTCTTCTTACTTTGCAGGGATTGTTTAGTACACATTTCATCAGGCTTTTAATTAAGAATTTGCTGTATGGTATCTTTCTTTTGCGATTTCATAATGAACTATGTTGTACGATTAGATTATTTGTTAGTGAATCAGAGCTACTATCCTCTTCTTTCTTTAGATTTGGCGCAATGGTTTATTCACCAAGCACAGGGATCATCCTGAATAATCAGCTGGCAGATTTCTGCATTTCTTCTCTTTCACAGCCACTCAGGGCAGGTGAGAACTCTTTTTCTGACAAATATCTGAAGTCAAGTGGCATTAGATGTGGTAAAGCTAGCACGGTGGCATATAGCCAGCTCTAGAGGTTTATTGAAATTTTCAAGAAAAGTTACAGCCCACAGGAAAGCAGACAAAATCAGGTGGTACAATGAAATACATTGCAGATTGAAGACAATGTCACATTTTACAATAGGTCCAGAACTTAAAACAAGATTGAGTCACTCATGAGAGTTCATAAGCATGAACAATAGCATGTGCTACACGTATGAACTGAGAGGAGGAAGTATAAGTACTTACCCACTCAAGGCTCTTTAAAGCCAAAGCCAGGGCATTCTCGTGTCAAACCTTTGCAGGCCTCTAGATATCAAATTGGATTGTGACCACGTGGCAGATCTGGAGATATGATGAAGGGGAAAGGAGAAGGGGGGGAGGCAGGGAAAGAAAGGAGGATGCGGGGAAGGAAGGGTTGGGGAAGGGAAGCTCTAGAGCAGTGGTTCTCAACTTCTGTCCTCAGGACCCACTAACAGGCCAGAAAGTATTAGTAAGTATTACCTTGGGGAGATGCAGACTAGAATACTGCAATCACTGAGCAGAAAATGATATCAGCTGTGATGTATTTCAGTTATCTTGCAAACCTGGCCTGTTAGTTTGCTAAAATTACTTGTGTAAATAGGAATGTGTGCAGCTGTACATCCTTTTGCAATTTCAGGGGTATTTCACTGGAAGTTTGCTCTATGCAGCAGGCATCAAGCTGTTCTTAGAAAGGACACCCGTCACGATCATAAGAATCAGTCCTCTTCCTACATAATGAGTATTACTTCTAATGTGACTCATTATTTTAGCCATGAAGTGCCAATGTGTTATGCAACTATGTACTGTAAAGAACAAAATAATTTAGTGAACAGACATTGCAACTGTGTTCTAATTAGGTAGGTTAGTCAGTCTGTCTATCTCTGAAGATACTATTTTTGAGGGACTGCAGTCTCCTTCAATCACTTCAGGTTTATAGATTGTTTTTTTTTCAAAACTTATTGATGCGGTTTGTTCTAGCCTGCAACTGGAAGATCAGTCTGTCGTTCCAGGTCTTGGGTCTTTTAAGACTCCTACAGCTGCAAAGACCTTTCTACTGATCATGTCAGTCGAACCACTGAATAGGCACTTTATTTGTAGGGTGTCAATACTCTTTGATTTTGCAGTGAAATAACTGCAGTTTTGTTACCTTGCTGCCCATGTAGCTGCTTAGATGTAGATACTGTACCATGGTAGTGCTATGCGTAAATAGCCATACCTACCTCCACCCTCAGCTATTTAGATTGAAAACACATAGCTCATTAAGGAGGAGCTTGATAAAGTGATCACCTTCTATCAGCATGCACGCGCAATCAATGTTGTTGTGTTCAGCAGGGCCTTCAGAGTGCTTCAATAGGGAAAGATCAGAACTAGTAATTTTCTGCATTGAGAGCTGCACCCAACCCTTACATTAACAAAACCTTTGCTTGCAAATGTACCTCTTTTCATGGAGACCCTCCGTGAGACTCTACTGCTGGTCTGTCTTATTGTAAAGGCCAGAATGTCCTGCAAGCTAAGGTAGCCCATAGACGAGTGAGTTATTTTCATTTAACCATAAGTTTGAATGAAAAAAGCTGATACAAATCCCCCATCCACACACTTATGCCTCGTACACACGATCGGATTTTCCAACGGGAAATGTTGAATGTGAGCTTGTTGGCGGTATGTCTGACCGTGTGTATGCTCCATCGGACAATTGTTGTCGGACTTTCCGCCAACAAATGTTGGCTAGCATGTTCTCAAATTTTCAGCTAACAAATGTGTGTTGTCGGACTTTCCAATCGTGTGTACACAAGTCCGTCGGAAAAAAGTCCAAAGTACAAACACGCATGCTCGGAAGCAGAAGCGGTCGGTCTTGTGAACTAGCGCTCGTAATGGAGAATTAACATTCGTGACGTGGCAAATTATGAAATGTCCAAATGCAGCGCACAATTCTCTTCTTCTTTAATGGGATAATAATGAAGCTGCTTTGCTGGTGATACTGATGGAGTTATTGCAAACAAATTTTCAAAGGCTTTTTTTTTTCTAGTGAGATATCAAGAATAATATTATTATGTTTTTTTTTTTTTTTTTTTTTTTTAATTTGTGCAAGTTACCACAACACCATTATCCATTACAACTACTGTATGTTGGTGTCCCTTGTCAATTTTACATTGTTTTTTTTTTTTATAGAATATAAAATATTATTTAATAGACATGCTATCTGCCAATAGAACTTAACCAACAAGTGCATTCTATGCATCCAAAAATATAAAAAATATACCAAATCAAATCATTATTCAACCAAAAAAAAAATGTCAAAGCAATAACTCCAAGGCCAATAATAAATAAAACGTTATCGCCTCCGATTCCGCAACATGTCTGGTTGACGAACGGCCGCTCAGAAACTAACTGAAAAGCACTAAATGAAAAACGTGAAAAGAAAAGCGCGAATCAACGATCACCAAACTTCTACTAACACGAAATTAGCAGAAGGAGCCCAAAGGGTGGCGCTAAAGAGCTGAAAAACCACGTAATAAGTCACTACGTTCATAATTGTTGGCAAAAATTTGTGTGACCCTGTGTATGCAAGACAAGTTTGAGCCCACACTCTTCGGACAAAATTCCACGGTTTTGTTGTCGGAAAGTCCGATCGTGTGTACAAGGCATTATTGTAGATAGGGGAATCCTTCTTGCTGAGCTGTAATATTCTGACAGCGGGGAGACTTCTGTGCTGTCAGAATACATTCAGACAATAGCCTGCAGCGTTGATAGAGCAGGGAATATCCATAAGGGCAGTTGTACAGAAGTCGATCAGTAGATTGACTTCTGTACAACCACATGACCTATACATGAATCAAAATTCGGTCCCTGCTGAACTGGTCAAATTCCAATCCATGTATGGTCAGCTTAAGAGAGCAGCACAAGAAAGCAGTATTTAAAACGTATTTCTAAAATATATTTATAAAATAAAAAAAATGACAAAAATTCACAGGAAATACAATTGGCCAAAAACCATTACAGATCCTAGTTATGGAAATTTAGTATTTCATGGTTTATGTTGGAGCCATGCCGCTATATCTGAAAGACTTTCTGCAGCTATGCACACTGCACATTGTGTCCTGATATAGCTGCTGATTTAGGATAGATGCTGTAATATTAAAATAAAGAAATGTGAATCATTATGGGCTGTGTAACGGGAAGAGATGAATCATGCTTCTGACGAGTGCTTGTACTGGAGTGATCTCTCTTATCAGCATGATGCCAGGCTGGGGTGGGGCTGCATCTTGTCAATGTCTTAGAAAGCTTGCTAGGTCATCTGTCATCCACACACCAAAACATTGCAAAGAAAGGCAGAAATTAAAACCTTACATTACAAAGACTAAATAATTATAGTAATCTAACAGTGTCATTTTACATTCATAAATACAGTCTTGGCAAGCATAAATGAACTGTCACTTTTCTGTTCTTGTACTGTAAAAACCAGATAGGATCCTCCGATAAATATTCCAGGAAAGCCAAATATTTTACTGACAGGGTTATCATGGTTCAGCTAAGCTTGACAGGCCATAGATAAAATACTACTATCACTGCCAGGGGAGCAACCCACCAAGCACACTACTGCAGTGGGTGTTGAGGTTCAATAATGATATCAACCATGACAGGTTGTTTGGAATGCAATTGCTGGTTCACCTCAAAGGTCTTCTGAAAAAAGGACAACAAATGAGATCCTCTTTGCAGAGTCAGTCACTCTACATCCTCTGAAATATACAAGGAAAATCAAACAATAGAGGATTGCACTCACAAACATGGGACTTAGATCGCATGTACAGCAGGATGTAGGTCTCCCTTCCTGGCCTATATAACTGGGTTGGCTCCCAAGAACGAGTGGTGATGGTATGAGAAGTCACTGCGGACTCTGTTTCCTCGTCTCGTCAGGCTGTGTCTGGTGTAGGGCACGCGCGCGGTCCAGCTGGAACTGTGTGACGTCACTCGTGGCCGGAGAGGAAGGACAAGGTGAGTGAGATGTCTCCTCTTTAGCTAACAAAAAACGGTTGCCAAGACTACATGTTTCGGAGGCGTGGCCCCCCTCTTTAGGTCACCTTACATCCTCTGTTGTCATGTGTAGGGTAACCATGAGGCAGTGCTATCCTTAAACATCCTTTGGTATTCATTGGAACCTAAATGTGAATATTTATTTGTTTCATGTTTTAGCACCAACAAAGTGAAGAAAATAAGATTAGCATTTCTCTCCGAATTTAGTCAATGCAATTGTTCGTGTCAAATGGTCTCAGTATGCTTGTTCTTGTCACTCCAGGGCAGCAGCCCCCATCATCCATGACCCCAGCTATTTTTCTGTCACATGACAAAAAGTCTCAACTGGTAATAGGCGGTGCTGGTGGGCTGAGGATCATAAGCGCCACTACACAGGTAAGTACTTCTACTATGTCTATTGTTAAAACACATGCATTAATATTTTTAGGCTAACTGCACATGCATAGCTGATCATTTAAAAATGGGTCATGGTACTTTCAAGTGATGTTTTCTTTGGCTGATAAGAACATCTACTATTAAGGTATGTTGCACAATCTCCCGTCATTGTTTATAGGCAGGACAGTCCAGTTCTTTGCTACATCAGCTGAAATCAAAGCTACAGCACCAGCCAGCCTCCTGTGTAGATAGTACTGGCCAACACATGAAAAGATAATCATGCAGTCACTCTAAAATTCTTTATTGCATTGTAATGTTTTTAAAATTATGTCAAGGCTTTTAACCTGGATAAGGACTGTCTAGTATGAAATCAGGACTTATGGGAAGATTATTCATGCAACCAATACAATGCATTATTGCCTGTTAAGTAAGTTTTCATCAGAGGGGATGCATGAGAGACCATACAGCTACAATTGGTCTTCATATGAGAGACCCTAGAGTGAACTGAAAGAATTCTGATCACAAAGGCCATTCATGTGGTTATTGATGGTGACTTAAGCAAACCATACATTATACAATTTTCCTTCCTTCAACCACAGGTTGATAGATAGAAAATTGCTTAAATTAGTAATCAGGGTTGATGGGGGAATCCCTCCTCCAGTGCTATGGTATTCTAACAGCTGGAGGATTCCCAGTCATCAGAATGCGATGATCACTGCCGGTAGCTATAGCGCATGAAAAAACAGACAAGCTGGTTGCACTGAAGTTAATCAATGGATCGACTTCAGTACAACCAGCCTGCCTATACACAGATTGGCCATAGACGGATCAAAATTCAATCTTAGAGACATGAAAGAAAGAGCACAGAGGCTGTTTAGGTGAAAGAATCCACAGTGAGAGATAGGCCAGATAGCAAATATAAAGCATAGGTCATTAAAATAAGAGACCCCTAGTAAGAGACCAGAGACTGTTCCATTAAGAGACACACAGTAAGAGAGAGGCCAAAGAGAAAATAATGAGCAGAGGCAGTTGAAATGAGAGACTCCCCTAGGTGAGAAAGAGGGTCAGGGCACAGAGACAGTTAAAGTGAGAGACCACACATTGAGAGAGAGACCATGAATGCAGAGGCCATTTAAGTAAACTACTCTAGGTGACAGAGAGAGACCCAGAGCACAGAGATTGTTCGGGTGACAGAGAGAAAAAAAAAAAACTGTTCAAGTGACAGGCCCCTAGACAGGCACCTGTTCAAGTGACAGGCCCCTAGGGAGCAAGCAAATAAACCCATAATCGGCATTCAAGTATCACATGATATGATCTGAAGCATGTTTTCATTTTTTTCATTCGGTTACTTCCAATGTCACGCCATGAAAATTTTGATAATTTATTAATACATTCAGCTTGATAGTGCTAAAGAGTTCTGTAAAGGACTCTGACTCTGAAGTAATTTTTACTTAAGATATTATAATTCTTGCTGCAGTTTTCACCTGTAAAAATGGAAAACAATCATCTGAGAGTGATAGAGGAGATGCTTATCCAACCATAACATTAGTTAGGCAGGGCTATTAGTTATTGTAATATTTAATGACTGGCCACTGGTGACATGATTGGCTGCTTTGCAGAGAGGGAAAAAAATGCCATATCGCTGCTGATTGTAGAGAGCCCTGTGTTGGTTACCAACATGGGGCTCTCTTCTGTCATTCGCTCAGCCGATCGGCTGGTCCCAGCCATAAACCAATGGCTGGGACCCGCTGATCGGCATATACTGGAGTGAATAATGGCAGCACAGCCGGGGCGGTGCATGACCCCTACACAGAAGAGCCAGTGGGGCCACTCTGCCGCAGTATATCTGTGGTAGGAGGTCGACAAGTGGGTAAAAAATTAAAAAGGAGTATCACCTGAAAAAAGAATTTATACACACTTGTTCACCTGCTCCACCCCTCATTCCTCTGATCCTATCTCTGTTCAAAAGCCACAGGTGCCTAAACATTCTTTACTTTCAGCAGTTCCTGGAATATCTGACGGCTGCATCTCTCACCTTTTACTGTGGTTCCTCCTGCTAACCCCATTGTCCCTGTTGTATCCTTGAGAGATGTAGGTGCCAGTGGAAGGAACCACAGTGTGCAGAAGGGGACACAGGCATCCGACACACTTGGAAGTGTGTTGAATCTGAAAAGTCCATTGCTCTGCCAGAGAGCAAAGATCAGAAGAACAGACAGTGGAACAAATGAGTATAAACCCTGTCCTTTTGTAGGGGTGCTGTATTGCATTTTTTTTCTCTATTAGCCACTATAAGGGACTCTCCCCCTCAGTCATCACAGGCTGGGGGTGAGTAAAGTAACAGCGGTTCTGTCATGATGGTGAGGGTCCTGTTGACCAGGCTGTCAGGCCAGGGAAGCAACTTCAGACCCACTGCCCACCTGGCTCACAGTGGCAGGAACCTTGGCACTGTGGACATCTGAGTGGGCTCCCCTGGGTCTGCATATTCCTGCATGGTTGCTCCTTCCCTTTCGGCCTGTGCACTGACACTTCCAGTCATTGGTCCTCCCCTGCTGGTCCTTGACAAGTCCTAATATCCTCCTAATCCCAGCAGTGTTGCGATACTCATTCACCTCTGGACCAGCCTTATGATCTTCTTCATTTGCCTGGCGGTCCCTTGGAGAGTAATGTGCCAATGTATGGTAGACATCTTGAACACGTAGCACTGCAATGCCTCGACCCCCCCTGGACACTACTTAAAGGTGACTTCTACCTGACCTGTGCCCATAGACTTTAATGGAAGTTGCCTCCAAGTCGGATCCTCCTCTATATTGACGTGATTTGGATCCGACATTACAAGAAGATTACCCAGGCATTCCTCTGAAAGTTGCTTCAAAGTTACCTCAAAGTCACTTCAAAGTTGCTTCAAAGTCACATCAAGTTGCATCAAGTAGTACCCAAGTCACCAGCAAATCTTCAGGAAGTCACCTGGCAAAGTCGCACCATAAGTCGCGGGACTTTCAGGTCGCGGCAGTGTGAACCTAGTCTTACACTCATTGGCTAGTCTCCTAGCAACAGCAGGCAGCTTGTCACTTCAAACCCAAAACAGAAAGAACCAGCAAAGCAACTATAGAGAGCCATGTACTTAACGATAATCATAGCCCAAGAGTCAAAATTTTTAAAAAAAGACATGGGTGATAGGGGTGACAATCCCATGGGGCACTTCTATATTTTTTTTCTTTCATTGCCCTGACAATCACTTTGCACAATCTGTTTTGGAGGCATTTCTGTTGTTAACATTGATATTACTAATATAATTACCATTAAAAGCAAAGGTCAGCCATTTCTGTAAAATTCATATTTTATTCATACATTTATGAGCTTGAGTACGTAGTTGTAGATTTGTTCTTCTCTGGTTTCTGGTAGCTATAGTTTCTTCTTTTCTGGTCAAATTGTACTAAACCCCCAGTCCATACAATGTTTGAGGTCCATGACTGCCCAAATAATTTTGATGTATTATTATTATTAATATACAGGATTTATATAGCGCCAACAGTTTGCGCAGCACTTTACAACATGAGGGCAGACATTACAATTACAATACAATTCAATACAGGATGAATCAGAAGGCCCTGCTCGTTAGAGCTTACTGTATATATATACCTACTGTAAAACAACTAGTAGTAGTTATTTGCGCTCAACTGTACTTGTTCTGCAAAGCTGAAGACATTTCGCCACTCCATGTAGACTTTCATTTATAGTGAGTGTCCAGAAAATACCTCAGAATTTACAGGCAGACAATTATTACGGTCACCTTAATTTAATTAGCATTGAATGTGTCAACGCAGATGTGATTGTCCAAGAATGTGATGGGAGATGTGAACGTTTGTGAACCCACCCTGTTCTAATCACATTATTCAATCCCTTGATGTGAAACCTAGGGCATGTGCTAACTGTTCTAGTTACATAACTAAAGGTGTGAATTATTATAAAATTGGTGAGGTAAAAGCGTTAACAATTAGCAATATATGTATGTGATAGATGGTATTGGAGACCAACACTCTGTTTAGGGGTGTTCATTTTAGCTTGACATTGACCACCTCTTTCATGCCTCTTGCAAACCATTTGTCCTTTGCTTTTAGTCTAAATGTTGGAAATGTTTTCTTTTCATGTCGGTAGCTAGATATTTTCATATAAATTTGCTTACATTCTGTTATCAGCAGTCTAGAACTCCTGAAGTGTTTTTTTGCTGCTAAGTGTGCCACCTAATGGTGATAATGGTAATATAACAGATGAAAACATATATGTAGTATAAATAATACAACAATTCTTGCACTAACGAATCGCCAAAAATTTTCCTGACAGTCCTGAGTTTATAACATAACTACAGATGTCCTTATATAAAGGACAATAAAATGTATCTTTGTATAAGATCGGTGATTTTAAATGAACAAAGGCAGAACCACCCCAATAACAGCCTACGGGCCTCCTGTACGTCCAGATGCAGTGGTGACCCAGGTGCAAGCATCTCCTTTCTTCTCCTCTGCTGGGCAAGTATCCACACTGATACCATTGCTTTTGCTGACTGTTCCCCTCACTGGCCACCAACATAAGGGAACATTCTTCCTCTCACTTCCTGCAAACGTAAGGGAGAATTCTTCTGCTCACTTCCCGCAAACGTAAGGGAGAATTCTTCCTCTGACTGTCCACCAACATTAGAGGGGATTCTTCCTTCCACTGCCCAACAATGTATAAGAGTGTTCTTCACTGACCGCAAATGTAAGGCAACAATTTTCTTTCCACAGACCACCTTTGTGTGAAAAAAGTTTGAAGGCTTTGAAAATAAAAATACATAAAGTCTCTTACCTCATTCCTATTCAGAAATGTTAAGAACCCAGAGAACACTGAATACATAAATTGTAGCTATTATAGATAAAAGGAATGAAGGTAAGGATGATCTCACATGGACACATCGCCAGTAGAAGAGTCATACCAGAGAGCCTTCATTTCCTTGCTGGTGCTGAACCTTGCCAAATCTCCCTCATTAGCCCTCACTAGACAGTGTGAGAGCATCATCTTGCTGACCTGGCTAGTGAGGGAGTAAAGCCACACAGACTAGGAAGAAGTCACTTAGTGATCCTGATGTTGGTGGCACCAGCACCAAGATAGCCCATGTAACATGGTCTGTCAATGTTCATATTAACAAAGTGTTTATAATATGTATCTTTCATTCTCTAGGCTATAATAAACAAGCTGTGGTTTGGCTACAACCTTGAAAAAGCCATTTCGTTGCCTGTTTTCCATGTCACAGCCCGTAATCAGCTAGAGTTTGAGCCACATTTCAGCAAGGTAAGATATTCTTAGTAATTGTGTGTGAGTGAGATGAATAGCTACTAGTAATGCACAAAAAGTTATAGCTTTCACTGAAATTTGAATTGAAATTCCGTTTGATGTTCTGAAATTTTATGATAATTTTTATAATTTTCAAGATTTTCAGAACTGCTGCTTTAAGTAAAAGTAAACAGTTTGGCCCATATTCAGCTGAGAGTCTGACAGACAGTGTTTATTTTAGGACTTATTTTCCATATCTTCCTTCTTCCTAACCTTCCTTATAGCCATCTTTTTCTTGTTGCAAATTTTGAGTTTAAAGCTTAGTTCAGATAGATATAAAATGGAATCTACACTTTGTCAAATTTAGCCAAAGTGCAATTTTGGATTGCTGTGGGTTATTTGTAAAAAGGTTACCTGAGCTACTAGAGTTTTTGATCACTGTGAAGGGGATAGTAGGGGATCTCTATGCTCAAGAGTGTACCCTTTTGGCTGCTGTAAATGAGTCATGAGTTTAAACTGAGCAGTAATTGAGTAAGCAGGTTTCTTGTTCAACAGGGCCTCTTTACAAAAGAAAATACTTACTACAGTATAAAGGAGTTGGTACACTCTGATCCAAAATTTTGCAGCCTTAACCTTAGCGCATTCCCACCACATGTGTAAAAAAGAACCAATCACCTGACAACCCTGAAAACAATGTGATAGTTGTGTTAGGACAGAATGGCTATTCTCTATGAAACCCAGTATAAACTTAAAAGAAATTTATAATTTGCCTCAACCGTTCCAACAATGGCTGAACTTTTGGCCGTATCTGTCCAAATCTGAACCTGTCTTCCACTGGAAAGGATCTCTAAAAATCCTGTTTCTTTTTAAAGAAGAGCTACTATTGAACTTTTTTATTTTTTTTTAACTCCCCAGAGAACCAAGTGTATAGTCCCATTCAAATCTCTCCCTTTGTTTCTAGGCAGCGTGGTCAAACAGATCCCCTTCCCATTCCACAATGCTGATAGGAAGGAGACAGATTTGTGATTAACAGCTCTGGTCTCTGGTGGCAGGGGCTACTCCAGAGACCAGCGCTGCCATATACAAAAAAGATCACACAGCTGGCACCACTGTGCGTCTATCAGGACATCTACAGCCTGGCTGATTGATACAATGTTGTAGCTCTGTGTGAGCTTTCAGTTTTATGAATGAGTGATCAGCGCTGTTGGCCTTTATTATACACAGCACTGGTTTAACATCGCTGATGGCCAGGGCAGGACTTAGAGTGGTGGGGGCCCCTGGGCTTGAGTCACTTTCGGGCCCTACCTTCTATACATATGCACAGCTCTATAAAACAGAAATAGAAAAGGACAAGGTGCGCCAGACTCAGTGCAGTATTAAAGAACTGTTTAATTGGACAAGACAAAACAGCCAAATGGCTACTCACAAAAGTAGATAATATATAAGCGTATAAGTGGTGGATACTGTACTGGTATTCATCCTGGGTTCACGATTAATAAAAGCAATAAAAATGGATAAAATGATAATTACCGTATTTATCGGCATATAACACGCACCCCAAGTTTAGGAGGGAATTTTAAGGAAAAAAACTTTTAGGAGGGAAGTTTAAGGAAAAAAACTTACATTTAAATGCCCATCAATGCAGCCTTATCAGTGTCCATCTGCAGCCTTGTCAGTGTCATTGCAGCCTTGTCAGTGTCAGTGTAGCCTTGCCCCAGTGTCATTTGCAGACTTGTCAGTGTAGCCTTGCTCCAGTGTCATTGCTGCCTTGTCATTGCCGCCTTTCAGTTTAAAAATGGCGCCGCCGAGATACAGAGCCAGATGTCCTGTGTATCTCGGCAGCTTTTGCCCGCTCTCGGCGGCTTTCGAAATGGGCGGGGCCAGCGTATACCCAATTAGGGAGGAACAAAGTGATGGCTGATAAAATCGAAGGAGTTTTGCAGGGAACCCAGAACTCCAGTAGATAAAGACACATTGAAGGCTTTAGATTATTATTATTATTATTATAATACAGGATTTATATAGCGCCAACAGTTTGCGCAGCGCTATATATTTGTGTTAATTCCCAATCCTGACAAGGCCTCAAAATGTGAAACCAAGGTCATTAGGTTTGAGAGGGAAGTCATCAGGTTGGACAAATACAGGAGGGTGTCATCTGTGAAAAGGCATTTTGTGGTGTTAACCCACTACCTCTATACCAGAAACATTATGATTGAAGCCAATGGCCTCATTGGTAGATGATGGAGTGGCAACCAACCATACACTTCATGGGGACTCTATTGGTGAAATATCCTGGGTTTGCACACTAGCTGTAGGTGGGCTTCCATTCTCACTGTTTTTTTTTTCTTTTCTGATGTAAGGAGAACACAACAGAATATGCTGGGACATTCGTAAGGAATTATGGTAGGATGATCTCACTGTAGCACCCCTCTGATCCCAGAGGCATATTAGGGACAACCAAAAACAGGGTGGGCTAGCATTTCACCCCAGGGCATTGTCAATAGTGGGGGATATGACATTGGGTGGCAGTTACTTTGACAAATAAACTATATATATACCGTGGGGACGGAAAGTATTCAGACACCCTCAAATTTTTCACTCTTTGTTATATTGAAGCCATTTGCTAAAATCATTTAAGTTCATTTTTTTTCCTCATTAATGTACACACAGCACCCCATATTGACAGAAAAACACAGAATTGTTGAAATTTTTTGCAGATTTATTAAAAAAGAAAAACTGAAATATCACATGGTCCTAAGTATTCAGACCCTTTGCTTAGTATTTAGTAGAAGCACGCTTTTGATCTAATACAGCCATGAGTCTTTTTGGGAAAGATGCAACAAGTTTTTCACACTTGGATTTGGGGATCCTCTGCCATTCCTCCTTGCAGATCCTCTCCAATTCTGTCAGTTTGATGGTAAGCGTTGGTGGACAGCCATTTTTGGGTCTCTCCAGAGATGCTCAATTGGGTTTAAGTCAGGGCTCTGGCTGGGCCATTCAAGAACAGTCACAGAGTTGTTGTAAAGCCACCCCTTCATTATTTTAGCTGTATGCTTAGGGTCATTGTCTTGTTGGAAGGTAAACCTTCGGCCTAGTCTGAGGTCCTGAGCACTCTGGAGAAGGTTTTCGTCCAGGATATCCCTGTGCTTGGCTGCATTCATCTTTCCCTCGATTGCAACCAGTCCTTCTGTCCCTGCAGCTGAAAAACACCCCCACAGCATGATGCTGCCACCACCATGCTTCACTGTCGGGACTGTATTGAACAGGTGATGAGCAGTGCCTGGTTTTCTCCACACATATGACTTAGAATTAAGGCCAATAAGTTCTATCTTGGTCTCATCAGACCAGAGAATCTTATTTCTCACCATCTTGGATTCCTTCAGGTGTTTTTTAGCAAACTACATGCAGGCTTTCATATGTCTTGCACTGAGGAGAGGCTTCTGTCGGGCCACTCTACCATAAAGCCCCGACTGGTGGAGGGCTGCAGTGATGGTTGACTTTCTACAACTTTCTCCCATCTCCCGACTGCATCTCTGGAGCTCAGCCACAGTGATCTTTGGGTTCTTCTTTACCTCTCTCACAAAGGCTCTTCTCCCCCAATAGCTCAGTTTGGCCGGGCGGCCAGCTCTAGGAAGGGTTCTGGTCGTCCCAAACATCTTCCATTTAAGGATTATGGAGGCCACTGTGCTCTTAGGAACCTTAAGTGCAGCAGAAATTTTTTTGTAACCTTGGCCAGATCTGTGCCTTCCCACAATTCTGTCTCTGAGCTCTTCAGGCAGTTCCTTTGACCTCCACGATTCTCATTTGCTCTGACATGCACTGTGAGCTGTAAGGTCTTATATAGACAGGTGTGTGGCTTTCCTAATCAAGTCCAATCAGTATAATCAAACACAGCTGGACTCAAATGAAAGTGTAGAACCAACTCAAGGATGATCAGAAGAAATGGACAGCACCTGAGTTAAATATATGAGTGTTACAGCAAAGGGTCTGAATACAATCTGTGTTTTTCTGTCAATATGGAGTGCTGTGTGTACATTAATGAGGAAAAAAAATGAACTTAAATGATTTTAGCAAATGGCTGCAATATTACAAAGAGTGAAAAATTTAAGGGGGTCTGAATACTTTCCGTCCCCACTGTATTATGCATCAATTGAGCAGAAAGAAGATAGTTTAGACTGTCAGGTATCCAGAGCAAAGTTCTGCACAGACTCCGGTCTCCACTTCCAGTTTTACAGATAAGGGCCATTAACCCAAGTCAGGTATTTCTATAATTTAGCAGTACCTTGGCTGGTGAGTAGTTACCAGTTCTTCGTGAGGCTCCAGCTGCTTACAGCTGCTTACAGCTATACATGACACCTCAGAAATTCTTCCACCTAATACTCCAGCTTGAGCGTAGCTTCTTCCATTCCAGGCAGGACAGCTCCATACCTTGACCCGGGCCTGACTAGGGATGAGCCAAACACCCCCCGGTTCAGTTCGCACCAGAACTTGCGAACAGGCAAAAAATTTCGGATGAACACGCAAACACCATTAAAATCAATGGGACACGAACATGAAAAATCAAAAGTGCTCATTTTAAAGGCCTATATGCAAGTTATTGCCAAAAAAAGTGTGTGGGGACCCGGGTCCTGCCCCAGGGGACATATATCAACGCAAAAAAAAGTTTTAAAAAACGTCTATTTTTTTCCAGGAGCAGTGATTTTAATAATGCTTAAAGTGAAACAATAAAAGTGTAATATTCCTTTAAATTTCGTACCTGGGGGGTGTCTATAGTATGCCTGTAAAGTGGCGCATGTTTCCCATGTTTAGAACAGTCTGACAGCAAAATGACATTTCTAAAGGAAAAAGAGTCATTTAAAACTACTCAGTATTCTCAATATCAATACTATAATGAATTGTCGGTCCGGCAATACACATAAAAGTTCATTGATAAAAAAAGGCATGGGATTCCCCCACAGGGGAACCCCGAACCAAAAAAAAATAAATAAAATGCGTGGGGGTCCCCCTAAATTCCATAGCAGGCCCTTCAGGTCTGGTATTGATATTAAGGGGAACCCCACGCCAAAATTTTTTAAAAAATGGCTTGGGGGTCCCCCTCAAAATCCGTACCAGACCCTTAAGGTCTGGTATGGATTTTAACCACTTAAGGACCAGCCTCGTTTTGGATTTTAGGTGTTTACATGTTTAAAACAGGTTTTTTGCTAGAAAATTACTTAGAACCCCCAAACATTATATATATTTTTTTCTAACACCCTAGAGAATACAATGGCAGTCAATGCAATACTTTTTTTGCACCATATTTGCGCAGCGGTCTTATAAGCGCACTTTTTTTGGAAAAAATTCACTTTTTTGAAAAAAAAAAAAAATAAGACAACAGTAAAGTTAGCCCAATTTTTTTTTTATATTGTGAAATATAATGTTACGCCAAGTAAATTGATACCCAACATGTCACGCTTCAAAATTGCGCCCGCTTGTAGAATGGCGTCAAACTTTTACCCTCAAAAATCTTCATAGGCGACGTTTAAAAAATTCTACAGGTTGCATGTTTTGCGTTACAGAGGAGGTCTAGGGCTAGAATTATTGCTCTCGCTCTACCGGTCACGGTGATACCTCACATGAGTGGTTTGACCACGGTTGCCATATACGGGCACTACTCACGTATGCGTTCGCTTCTGTGTGCAAGCTCGTCGGGACTGGAGGTTTTTAAAAAAATGTTTTTTGTTTTTATTATTTATTTTACATTATTTTATTTATTTTTACACTGTTTTTAAAAAAAAAAAAATGTGTCACTTTTATTCCTATTACAAGGAATGTAAACATCCCTTGTAATAGAAAAAAGCATGACAGGACCTCTTAAATATGAGATCTGGGGTCAAAAAGACCTCAGATCTCATATTTACACTAAAATGCAATTAAAAAAAAAAAAAAAAAAACGAAAAAAAAGTCATTTAAAAAAATTACATTAAAAAAAATGTGCCTTTAAGAGGCATGGGCGGAAGTGACGTTTTGACGTCGCTTCCGCCCAGCAGTGTCATGGAGACAAGTGGGCGCCATCTTAGCCTCACTCGTCTCCAGGCACAGAAGGGAGACGGATGCAGTGCCCTCTCCCGCAACAGATAATAGTGATCTTGCGGTGAACCCGCCGCAGGGACCACTTTTATCTGCATGCAAGTGAAGGCGCAAAAACCGGAAGCCTCATATTACCATTATGTTAGTGGCAGACTAAAAAATTGCAATTGATATAGTCCATAGAGTCTATGTAAACAAGGGCAAAATGGTATTTAAAAAGTCCACACAGAGGGCTGCCTTCTAGGGAGAGCTGAAACCAAGCTCCTAAATCTGCAGGAGAAAACACAAGGAGAGGAGGCGCCTCTAAGTGCAGTATGAAAGCCAATTTATTTAAAAAATCAATGTGCAAGCAACTCACATTTTGCAGAATAAAATACAGCATGTGATGTAGTTAAAATCCAAGGAGGGAGTCCGTCAGATCAGTCACGAGTGTCCCTGCTGCCTGCTGTGCGTAGGGCTTTGCTAAACACCGCTCGAGCCGGCCGCGGTGATGTTGAACTTCAAAGTGAGGCCTGGAACGCTGGTGGAGGGCAGGCGCGGAGCTGTGACGTCACTGGAATGCGACGCGTTTCATGAGCGTACGGGCTAAGATGTCACGGTAGCTGCGCTCTTTCATCAAGCTACAAGTGGATGGTGGAAGCGGCTTAAGAAGGAGTTGGGGGAGGGAAAAAGAAAAAGGGGAGGGGGGGAGAAAGAGAAAACAAAAGTGGGATGGAAAAAGGGGAAGGTGATGGGCATATAGAAGCACTCAATCTCAATTGATAGCAAGCTTACAGATGATGGATATTATTATGAGGAATTCCCATGTGAAAACAATATAGAAAATATTGAAAAGGAGGAAAAAAAAAAAAAAAAAGGGAGGAAAAACTAATAAAGATAATAATGATATTAAATGAATAAATAAAAATATGGAATTGATAATTTATCATAGATAATGAAAATAAGAGATTATGCTGATGAGAAATGATGGGATAATATATAGGGTGGATAATTGGGTAAACACAACACTGGGACAACACGTTCTGACATAGGTTGATACTATTAAGAACTGATAAGTGGTACAAAAATAATTTAGTAATAAAAATTGGATTGAGAAGGTTTTTGAAAGAATTAAATAATAAGGTAATTAAAAGATAAATAAAGATAAATATAAATATAAAAAAAAATAAAAAAATAGAAAAATAGAAAAAATTGAATTAGAAAAAATTAATTAAAAAATTAATTAATTAAAAAATTCTCAGTAATGTAGTCAGAGGTATTGGTATATATGCATGCATATACATGTACGCACACCAATATGCATCTGACCACAAACATACGCACATACGGACACCTCTGTTGTTTAGCCCCTACAACCGATGTAAAACAGGGAGCTGGGGCCCTCTTATGTGAAGGAACCAATACATGTGTTTTCGGAAAAACATGTGGTGCAGAAAAAACGTTTTACCTGTAAGGAACGATATATGATTATCAATTGGGACCACCAATACGTTAAGTTAGTTTTTATACACAAACAGATGTAACAAGGGTATATGGTATATTGTTTATAAGATGGTAGCAATTTCCATGCTTTCATTGATTCCTCCTGGCGAGAGTACATCTAAAGTGTAGATCCAAAAGGTCTCACGTGCACAGAGCTTCTTGAACCTCTCAGCCGCTGGAAGGGACCTCGGGATCTGTTCGATAACCCATACCTCAAGGCCATCTGTGGACCCTTGGTGGGCTGAGGCAAAATGTTTTGGAACACTATGGGGGTCTGTTCCGCCCTCTATGAGCCTTCTGTGTTCGCCAAATCTTCGTCATAAGGCTCTAATTGTCCGGCCTACATACATTAGGCCACATGGACACCTTAGGCCGTAGATGACGAAGTCAGATGAACAGTTAAAAAAATATTTTAGCATGTAGGTCTTGCCTTTGGTAGTGAAGGATTTTCGTCCATGTTGGATGAAATTGCAGGTCTTGCATAAGGCCTTACGGCATTGGTACATGCCCACCAGGGGGATCAATAAAAGCACCGGTGGTGTGGTTGAGATAGGTTTAAACTTGCTGGGTGCAATCTTATTCTTAAGATTGGGGGCCCTGCGGTAGATAACTTTGGGGCGGGGTGGGAGTAATGTTTTTAAATGGGGTCTTGATGTAGAATACCCCAATGTTTTTCTAGAATCTTCTCCATACCTTTATGCTTGTTGTGAAAGGTAGTTATAAACCTACTGGAGCCCTCATATGTAAGTTGATTGTTTTTCAGTTTTGGTGGTTTACCGTGCAGGTAATGTTTGAAAGCGTCTTCCACTAGGGTTTCAGGGTATTTTTTGTCATGGAACTTTCTTTTGAGGGTTTTACTTAATTCAACATAGTCTGAGTCCCTAGTGCAGTTCTGCCGAAGACGGCAGAACTGTCCTTTGGGAATGTTTGTGACCCATTTTGGAAGATGGCAACTTTCAAAATGCAAATAAGAGTTACCTGCTGTAGGTTTAGTGTAGTTTTTTGAGGTGATGGTGGGGCCATCATGTCCCAATTCTAAATCTAGGAAAGCAATAGTGGCTGAGTCAGTGGCTGACTTAAAAGACAGCCCATAGGGATTGGTGTTGCAATGTTGGACAAACGGGGTTATCAGGTCAGTATCGCCATCCCAGATGATAATTAAGTCGTCAATGTATCTTCCAAAGAATATGATGTTGGCCGTAAAGGGATTGTTATTGTAGATGAAGTTATTTTCCCATAGACCCATCGCCAGGTTTGCATAAGAGGGTGCGAAATTCGCCCCCATTGCTGTACCTTGTATCTGTTGGTAATATTCTTCATTAAAGGAGAAGTAGTTATGTGTCAAGCAAAATCTTGTTGCCTCCACAATAAAGCTTGCCTGGCGCATATTGATGAGGGGTTCTGTGGACAAAAATTGTTCTAGTGCCATCAGTCCGAAGTCATGTGGGATAGAAGTGTATAATGAACACACATCTAGTGAAAGCCAGACATAGGTGGGTTCCCACTTATATAAGGATAACATTTCCAAGAGGTGGGTACCATCTCGGATATATGATTGTAATTGGGCAACTATGGGCTGTAGGAAATGGTCTATATATAAACTGAAGCCCGTGGTGACACTGTCCATGGCTGCCACGATAGGTCTGCCTGGGGGATCCTCTAAGCTTTTATGGATCTTCGGCAGGTGGTAAAAGTACGGTACTTGATAGAAGGTTTTTTGCAAGAAAGACTTCTCAACTTTAGTAATAATACCTTCTAAGAGGGCAGTAGAGATCAATTGGTCAGCTTCCATAGCGTATTCGGTTGTGGGGTCCCTGGGAAGTTTGACATATGTCGTGGTGTCAGAAAGTAACCTGTATGATTCTTTGAGGTAATCTATTCTGTTTTGTAATACAATGCCCCCTCCTTTATCTGCAGATTTAATAACCAAATCCTCTGTATGGATAATTTTATCAAGTGCTTTGATTTCAGGAGGTGATAAGTTGTTGGGTTTGGAGGCCGAGGAGGATTCACATAATTTCTTAAAATCTGAAAAAACAATTCTATAAAAGGCTTCTAAGTAAGGTCCCTTGGACTGTGTGGGAAAGAATATTGATTTGGGTTTTAATGAGGTATGGACAATGGGGGGAGATGTTGCAAGGTGCTGGGTCAGTATGTGAGCCAGCATATTGTCACCTTGAGATGCATCGGGATCATCAGTGTCTGGGGATTCGGGACAGGGGTCCGATGATGCTATGGTGGAACTGGTTTCAGAATTAATAACAGAATTGCATAAAGTGTTAACTGATTTCTCTGATTGAATATGAAAATGCCTCTTGAGGGTGAGGTTACATATATAACCATTGAGGTCTTTGAAAAGAACAAAGGGGTTGGGTTTATTGGTGGGTGCAAAGTTGAGTCCTCGGCCAAGAAGGGATAGGTCTGCGTGGGATAACATGTGTGAGGATAGATTGAATATTTTTATAGTTTGGGGTATTTCAGCATGTTTTGATTTCCTGCTTTGTCCTCCTCTGCAGCCTCTTCTGTGAGCTTTCTTTTTCGGGAGGTGTGTGCAAGAGGAGGACTGAACACTAAAAAAGGAGCAGGGGAAGAGAATGGAATACTGGAGGAAGATGTGGATGGGGAATCATGAGGGATCGGTTTGCTCGAGGTGGAAGATACCTTAGTTTGCAGAGGTTTTTGCTTAATGGAAATGGAAGAATCCACTGGGTTAGGAATGGGAGGAGGGACAATGAGGGTGTTAGGAACATCAGTGGAAGTAACTTGAACTGGAGCACTGGAAGCAGGAGAAGTAGATTGAATCATGGATGGTGGGTTGGGAGACCTGTTATAAAATTGGTGTAGAGCACGGATGAGTTCATCTTTTTTATTGTTATGAAAGCGTTGAGGCAGTGGATCTGGAGCCTGTGAATGGCGATTGTTCTGCTGGTGACTAGTAGATGTTCTACTATTAGAGAAACGAATGCTCATAAGGGGTATGGGGGGATGATTGGGGGGTGTAGGGTCTTGTCTAATATGGTTCAGAGGATGAGAGTTAGTACTGGTATGGAGTGTGTGGGGAATGTTCTTTTTATTCCATGTAAAGATCCTATTGAGGTTGTAGTCATCCAAGTCACGCTTAAACTTCCCCATTTTTTTATTTATGAAGTTGTCCTCATCCTTTTTAGTGTTTTCTTTCAATATTTCTAACCATGGGGATGGAATGTGGGTAGAGAGTCTGGAAATCTCTTCTATGGTCGTATTGACTTGTTGACTGGTAGAGTTAAATCTGTCCGTGCGATGAGAGATAAGTGTTCCCATCCACTTAGTAGTACAAAATTCTGCAATACTAGCCCATTCTTTTTTATGCTCTTCATTCAGGAAGAGAGGGCAATCTTTCATTACACGCAGGCCTCTGGGGGAAACTTTAAGGTCAATATATTGCTGTAAGAAGAATTTGTCCCACCATTGAAAATTGGTGGTGCATATCAATCTCTCTAATTGTTTAAATTTACCACAGAGGCTCTGTCGTGTCTTACCCTGAAGTTTAATCGTATCAGAGAACTGAATAGTGGAGGATATTGTAGCAAATATTGATTCAATGATCGCATACTTATGTGTAGTTATGTTGGAAATAATATCCATGGTGAATAAGATATTATTGTATATATATCTCTCTATATCTCAAAAAAGAAAAGAGAAAAAAGAAAAAGGAAAATAGGTGGAGATAGGACTGGTTTAGTAATTAAGAAGCGCAAGGAAAGTAAAAACTAATATTGAACATAACGTACAAGGTGCTGTGATAAGAAAGCAAATTGCAGCACAATGGGTAACAGTATATAACTGTAAGTAATGAGATTAATTGATTGCAAGTAAAAAATTATTTGCAAGTAAAAAATTAGACATGATCAATACACAATGAACATAAAATATTTTAAATATGTGGGAACTAGTACTAAGCGTGATTGATGAGAAAAAACACACAAGGTATTATGATAGGAGACCAGTATGCAGCACAAAGGGTTTCAAAGTATCGTTGCATGCAAGTGAAGGCGCAAAAACCGGAAGCCTCATATTACCATTATGTTAGTGGCAGACTAAAAAATTGCAATTGATATAGTCCATAGAGTCTATGTAAACAAGGGCAAAATGGTATTTAAAAAGTCCACACAGAGGGCTGCCTTCCAGGGAGAGCTGAAACCAAGCTCCTAAATCTGCAGGAGAAAACACAAGGAGTGGAGGCGCCTCTAAGTGCAGTATGAAAGCCAATTTATTTAAAAAATCAATGTGCAAGCAACTCACATTTTGCGGAATAAAATACAGCATGTGATGTAGTTAAAATCCAAGGAGGGAGTCCGTCAGATCAGTCATGAGTGTCCCTGCTGCCTGCTGTGCGTAGGGCTTTGCTAAACACCGCTCGAGCCGGCCGCGGTGATGTTGAACTTCAAAGCGAGGCCTGGAACGCTGGTGGAGGGCAGGCGCGGAGCTGTGACGTCACTGGAATGCGATGCGTTTCATGAGCGTACGGGCTACGATGTCACGGTAGCTGCGCTCTTTCATCAAGCTACAAGTGGATGGTGGAAGCGGCTTAAGAAGGAGTTGGGGCAGGGAAAAAAAAAAAAGGGGAGGGGGGAGAAAGAGAAAACAAAAGTAGGATGGAAAAAGGGGAAGGTGATGGGCATATAGAAGCACTCTATAGGAAAAGAAATTTCAAATCTAAAGAACAATCTCAATCGATAGCAAGCTTACAGATGATGGATATTATTATGGGGAATTCCCATGTGAAAACAATATAGAAAATGTTGAAAAGGAGGGAAAAAAAAAAAAAAAAAGGGAGGAAAAACTAATAAAGATAATAATGATAATAAATGAATAAATAAAAATATGGAATTGATAATTTATCATAGATAATGAAAATAAGAGATTATGCTGATGAGAAATGATGGGATAATATATAGGGTGGATAATTGGGTAAACACAACACTGGGACAACACGTTCTGACATAGGTTGATACTATTAAGAACTGATAAGTGGTACAAAAATAATTTAGTAATAAAAATTGGATTGAGAAGGTTTTTGAAAGAATTAAATAATAAGGTAATTAAAAGATAAATAAATATAAATATAAAAAAAAAAAAAAAATAGAAAAATAGAAAAAATTAAATTAGAAAAAATTAATTAAAAAATTAATTAATTAAAAAAATTTCTGAGTAATGTAGTCAGAGGTATTGGTATATATGCATGCATATACATATACGCACACCAATATGCATCTGACCACAAACATACGCACATACGGACACCTCTGTTGTGTAGCCCCTACAACCTATGTAAAACAGGGAGCTGGGGCCCTCTTATGTGAAGGAACCAATACATGTGTTTTCGGAAAAACATGTGGTGCAGAAAAAACGTTTTACCTGTAAGGAACAATATATGATTATCAATTGGGACCACCAATACGTTAAGTTAGTTTTTATACACAAACAGATGTAACAAGGGTATATGGTATATTGTTTATAAGATGGTAGCAATTTCCTTGCTTTCATTGATTCCTCCTGGCGAGAGTACATCTAAGGTGTAGATCCAAAAGGTCTCACGTGCACAGAGCTTCTTGAACCTCTCAGCCGCTGGAAGGGACCTCGGGATCTGTTCGATAACCCATACCTCAAGGCCATCTGTGGACCCTTGGTGGGCTGAGGCAAAATGTTTTGGAACACTATGGGGGTCTGTTCCGCCCTCTATGAGCCTTCTGTGTTCGCCAAATCTTCGTCTTAAGGCTCTAATTGTCTGGCCTACATACATTAGGCCACATGGACACCTTAGGCCGTAGATGACGAAGTCAGATGAACAGTTAAAAAAATCTTTTAGCATGTAGGTCTTGCCTTTGGTAGTGAAGGATTTTCGTCCATGTTGGACGAAATTGCAGGTCTTGCATAAGACCTTACGGCATTGGTACATGCCCACCAGGGGGATCAATGTAAGCACCGGTGGTGTGGTTGAGATAGGTTTAAACTTGCTGGGTGCAATCTTATTCTTAAGATGGGGGGCCCTGCGGTAGATAACTTTGGGGCGGGGTGGGAGTAATGTTTTTAAATGGGGGTCTTGATGTAGAATACCCCAATGTTTTTCTAGAATCTTCTCCATACCTTTATGCTTGTTGTGAAAGGTAGTTATAAACCTACTGGTTTATACTGGTTTCCATATTTTTATTTATTCATTTGTTATTATTATTATCTTTATTAGTTTTTCCTCCCTTTTTTTTTTTTTCCTCCTTTTCAACATTTTCTATATTGTTTTCACATGGGAATTCCTCATAATAATATCCATCATCTGTAAGCTTGCTATCAATTGAGATTGTTCTTTAGATTTGAAATTTCTTTTCCTATAGAGTGCTTCTATATGCCCATCACCTTCCCCTTTTTCCATCCCACTTTTGTTTTCTCTTTCTCCCCCCCTCCCCTTTTTCTTTTTCTTTTTCCCTCCCCCAACTCCTTCTTAAGCCGCTTCCACCATCCACTTGTAGCTTGATGAAAGAGCGCAGCTACCGTGACATCGTAGCCCGTACGCTCATGAAACGCGTCGCAGTCACAGCTCCGCGCCTGCCCTCCACCAGCGTTCCAGGCCTCGCTCGAGCGGTGTTTAGCAAAGCCCTACGCACAGCAGGCAGCAGGGACACTCGTGACTGATCTGACGGACTCCCTCCTTGGATTTTAACTACATCACATGCTGTATTTTATTCTGCAAAATGTGAGTTGCTTGCACATTGATTTTTTAAATAAATTGGCTTTCATACTGCACTTAGAGGCGCCTCCTCTCCTTGTGTTTTACCACTTTTATCTGAAAGCCGACCGCCGCATGAAAACTGATATAACAACGATATCCGCCTTCACAGTTTGGACGTACATTGGTGAGCGGTGATCGGCAAGTGGTTAAGGGAAACCCCGCGCCAAAATTTTTAAAAAAATGGCGTGGATCCCCCCAAAAATCCATACCAGACCCTTATCTGAGCACGCAACCTGGCAAGCCGCAAGAAAAGGGGGGGATGAGAGAGCGCCCCCCCTCCTGAACCGTACCAGGCCACATGCCCTCAACATTGGGAGGGTGCTTTGGGGTAGCCCCCCCCAAAGCACCTTGTCCCCATGTTGATGGGGAGAAGGGCCTCATCCCCACAACCCTTTCCCGGTGGTTGTGGGGGTCTGCGGGCGGGGGGCTTATCGGAATCTGGAAGCCCCCTTTAACAAGGGGACCTCCAGATCCCACCCCCCCGTTTGAAATGGTAACGGGTACATTGTACCCGTACCATTTCACAAAAAAAGTGTGAAAATGGTAAAAAAAAAAAAATGTATTAAAAAATAAAATAAAACTGTCCCACGTAGTCCATTCACCTCCGCCGACGGACCGAAAAAAAAAATAAAGAAGATCTGCCTCCATGGGAAGCACACACCATATGACGCATCCTCGCAGGTGACAGCTCTTTTAAAACTGTGAGCGGGACCACACGGTGTCATCGCCGGGTGACCCCGCCTCCCTCTGACACACGGGGACATCCCTGTGGCTTCCCCGTAGTGTCAGAGGGGGGCGGGGCCACCGAACAACGTTATCCGAACAACGTATGGGTATCCTTTCAGAATGCCGTATTGCATATACATATCCTTACTATCCATAACAATTAAACTATCCTTATCCATAAGGGGTTTCCTCAATTTTCGCTAAGAAGTTCAGCACAGACTAAAGCTATTATTATGTATCTGCTTAAAGCCTCTATGTTTTATAATTCAAGATCAATCTGCTGTTCACAATTTTATATATATTGTAGCTTCTCGTATTAATCACTATAAGCCTGAGTAAAGGGAGTGGATATCTGAGGATTCCACAATACTCGGCACCCTAAGAACAGAATATCATCTTCAGAGGTACCCATTGTTCAGGGATTATAAGAATAACTATGGTAAAGACCAGGTGAAGGAAAAAAAAAAGAAGAGAAAAAGGGGAAAGGATGAACAAAAAGTGAGGGAGTAGAGAGGTAGAAAAGTAGAAAGTGAACCCGCACTCCATTTCCCACCGTGCAGGACCGATTCTATTCAGGCAAAGACCTGGGATCTCCCGCTAAGTATTCAACCCATGGGTCCCAAACTTTCTTATACATCTGCATTTTATCTTGTAGTATCGCAGTCATGCGTTCATTTAGCAAAATCCAGGAAAGTTTATGCTTAAGTTGTGCAAATGGCAAAGCTGCTGTTTTCGAGGATTTTGCAATAATAATTTTTGCTGATATAAATATAAATGTTATGAGACGTCTCTGGGGCTTTGACACCCTCTCAACCCTACCGCCCAGCAGTGCCTGTTTCGGTGACTTCACTAGGTTCACTTGGGTGAGAGTGTAGATAAAATTATACACCCTGATCGAATACCGTCTTATTTAGGGCACTGCCACCACACATGGTACATGGTTCCCTCCTGTCCGCAGCTGCGGAAGCATAGTGGGGACGCTGTCGGCACATATGTTGCCAGCCTGGCTGGAACCATGCACCATCTTAAAAGCACTTTATAATTAGTTTCTATAATTGAGGTATTTATAAGCGACTTTGAGGCCTCTTGAGCTATAACATGCCATTCGTCCAATTCTATATTCTCCTGGAGATCTGCTTCCCATTTTAACATGCAAACCTGTTTGATAGAGGAATTTGTCAATACAGTATATATTTCAGAGATATGTCCTCCGATTTTATCAAAATTCTGACACAGATATTCCATAGGAGACATAGTTGCTATATCAGAATTTTGCGACAAAGTGCTTAAATGCATGATCTGGGAACATCGGAAAGATTCCGAAGCCGGCATTTAATATTTCTCCATTAAAACCTTTCTAGGTAGTATACCTTTATGGTCACACAAGTCAGCTATACGAAGGAGTTCTTTGTTGGTCCACCAATCAAACGTTCGGGGGGTGACGCCCAGGGTGAAATTCGCATTACCAAGTAAAGGGGCTAATGGAGTATGCTGGGATTTAAACTGGTGGGATTTCGTTAATCTATCCCAAATATTCAGGGAAAAGGACAATGCTGGTCACAGAATTGGGGACCGTTCCTTTGGGCATAACCGTAGGATATGCGATATCGGGCTTTCTTTACATG
Organism: Aquarana catesbeiana; assembly: GCF_042186555.1. Classification (NCBI taxonomy): domain Eukaryota; kingdom Metazoa; phylum Chordata; class Amphibia; order Anura; family Ranidae; genus Aquarana; species Aquarana catesbeiana. Next base: position 286,247,273 of record NC_133324.1, read on the forward strand.
CAAACATTTCCATCTGCATCCATATTGGGTGGGGCTTGGTAGAATGGAACCTGGCTAATTGAGCCAGCTGTGCTGCATAATAGTATTTCTGCAAATCCGGAGTACCCAGCCCACCCCTTCTCTTAGGGGTGAATATTGTATGCTTATTCACCCTAGGCCTCTTATCCCCCCAGATAAAAGATACAATTTTATTTTGGAACACCAACAGATTTGATCGAACAACCGAAACTGGCAGCGTTCGAAACAGGTACAGTATTTTCAGTAGAACATTCATCTTTACAGAACGTAGTCTGCCAAACCACGACGGCGGGTGAAGCAACCATTTGGCCAGTTCTGCTGTCAAACGTTGGAATAGTGCAGGGTAATTTTTGGAGTATAAAGTGCGTAATGTCGGAGTGAGATTAATGCCCAAATATGGGAGTGACTCTTTATGCCATACAAAATTGAAGGATTGTTTGAGGGCTGTGAGCGTACTCTCCTGTAGGGATATATTCATGGCCTGAAACTAGTCATAATTTATTTTAAGACTCGAGATTGCTGTGAATGATTTGAGTAATTCATAGAGGTTGGGGAGGGTGGTGATTGGCAACGAGATTATCATTAAGATGGCGTCCGCAAAAAGGACACATTTTTGTTCATAGTTGTGTGTTGTTGTTTTTTTTACCGTTTTCACACTTTTTTTGTGAAATGGTACGGGTACAATGTACCCGTTACCATTTCAAACAGGGGGGCTGGGATCTGGGGGTCCCCTTGTTAAAGGGGGCTTCCAGATTCCAATAAGCCCCCCACCCGCAGACCCCCACAACTACCAGGCAAGGGTTGTGGGGATGAGGCCCTTTCCCCCCATCAACATGGGTACAAGGTGCTTTGGGGGGCTACCCCAAAGCACCCTCCCAATGTTGAGGGCATGTGGCCTGGTACGGTTCAGGGGGGGGGGGGCGCTCTCTCGTCCCCCATGTTTTCCTGCGGCCTGCCAGGTTGCGTGCTCGGATAAGGGTCTGGTATTTTTGGAGGGACCCCACGCCATTTTGTTTTTAATTTTGGCGCGGGGGTTCCCCTTAAAAACCGTACCAGGCTTGAAGGGTCTGGTATGGATTTTGAGGGGGACCCCCACGCCATTTTTTTTTCAATTTTGGCACGGGGTTCTCCTTAGTGTCCATACCAGACCTGAAGGGCCTGGTATGGAATTTAGGGGGAACCCCACGCATTTTTTTTTTACATTTTGGTTCTGGGTTCCCCATGCCTTTTTTTATCAATTAACTTTTATGTGTTTTGCCGGACCGACAATTCATTATAGCCGAGAGTAGTTTTAAATAACTTTTTTTCCTTTAGAAATGTCATTTTGCTGTCAGGCTGTTCTAAACACGGGAAACATGCGCCACTTTACAGGCATACTATAGACACCCCCCAGGTACAAAATTTAAAGGAATATTACACTTTTATTGTTTCACTTTAATTATTAGTTATTAAAATAACTGCTCCCGAAAAAACTGCCGTTTTTTAAAATTTTTTTTGCATTGATACATGTCCCCTGGGGCAGGACCCAGGTCCCCAAACTTTTTATGACAATAACTTGCATATTAATCTTTAAAATTAGCACTTTTGATTTCTCCCATAGACTTTTAAAGGGTGTTCCATGGCTTTCAAATTTGCTGCAAACACCCCAAATTGTTCGCTATTCGGCGAACGGGCGAACAGCCAATGTTCGACCCGAACATAAAGCCCATCCCTAGTAGTTACCAGTTCTTCGTGAGGCTCCAGCTGCTTACAGCTATACATGACACCTCAGAAATTCTTCCACCTGGTACTCCAGCTTGAGCATAGCTTCTTCCATTCCAGGCATGACAGCTCCATACCTTGACCCAGGCCTGACTAGGGATAAGCCGAACACCCCCCGGTTTGGTTCACACCAGAACTTGTGAACAGGCAAAAAAATTTGGATGGACACGCAAACATCGTTAAAGTCTATGGGACACGAACATGAAAAATCAAAAGTGCTAATTTTAAAGGCTTATATGCAAGTTATTGCCATAAAAAGTGTTTGGGGACCCAGGTCCTGCCCCAGGGGACATGTATCAATACAAAAAAAGTTTTAAAAACGACTGTTTTTTCAGGAGCAGTGATTTTAATAGTGCTTAAAGTGAAACAATAAAAAATAAATATTCCTTTAAATATCGAGCCTGGGGGGTGTCTGTAGTATGCCTGTAAAGTGGTGCAGTTTTCCCGTGTTTAGAACAGTGCCACAGCAACATGTCATTTCTAAAGGAAAAAAATTTCAAAAATGATCGCGGCTGTAATGAATTGTCAGATCCCTTCAATATAGATAAAACTCATTGAAAAAAAACAACATGGGTCATTCTCCCCCAGTCCATTACCAGGCCCTTTGGGTCTGGTATGAATCTTAAGGGGAACCCCGAACCAAAATTTAATTAAAAAAATTGCGTGGGGGGTCCCCCCCAAAAACCATACCAGACCCTTCACGTCTGGTATGGATACTAAGGGGAACCCTGCGCCCATTTTTTATTAAAAAAAATGGAGTAGGGGTCCCCCTAAAATCCATACCAGACCCTTATCCGAGCATGGAACCTGACAGGCCGCAGGAAAAGAGGGGGGGACGAGAGAGCGCCCCCCCTCCTGAACTGTACCAGGCCACATGCCCTCAACATGGGGAGGATGCTTTGGAGTAGCCCCCCCCAAAGCACCTTGTCCCTATGTTGATGGGGACAAGGGCCTCATCCCCACAACCCTTGCCCGGTGGTTGTGCGGGTGGGGGGCTTATCGGAATCTGGAAGCCCCCTTTAACAAGGGGACCCCCAGATCCCGCCCCCATGTGAATTGGTAACGGGTACCCCTACCAATTTACAAAAAAGTGTCAAAAACTGTAAAAATTACAGGAGACACTTTGGGACAAGCCCTTTATTAAAAAAAAAAAAGTCCCCTGATGTAAATTAATCTCACACCGCCCGACAAACCGAAAAAAGAAAAAAAAAAACGCAACAGCTCCGCCTCCATGGGAGGCTCCCGCACACTGCACGCTTCTTCTCGATGACAGCTGTTATATAGCTGAGGGGCGGGGCCAACCGGTGATGTAAACGGGTGACCTTGCCCACCTCTGACGCCACATGACATCAGAGGGAGGTGGGGTCACCTGTTTACGTCACCGAGTGGCCCCGCCATCAGCTATATGACAGATGTCAAAGCGAGAAGCATGCAGTGTGCGGGAGCCTCCCATTGAGGCGGAGCTGTTGCTTTTTTTTTTCGGTTTGTCTGGTGGCGTTAGATGGATTTACATCGCGGGACATTTACATTTTTTTAATAAAGGACTTGTCCCGAAGTGTCTCCTGTCATTTTTACTATTTTTGACACTTTTTTTTGTGAATTGGTAGGGAAACAATGTACCAATTCATATGGGGGGGCGGGATCTGGGGGTCCCCTTGTTAAAGGGAGCTTCCAGATTCCGATAAGCCCCCCGCCCGCAGACACCCACAACCACCGGGCAAGGGTTGTGGGGATGAGGCCCATCAACATGGGGACAAGGTGCTTTGGGGGGCTACTCCAAAGCATCCTCCCCATGTTGAGGGCATGTGGCCTGGTACGGTACAGGGGGGGAGTTCTCTTGTCCCCCCTCTTTTCCTGCGGCCCTCCAGGTTGCGTGCTCGGATACGGGTTTGGTATGGGTCTTGAGGGGGGAGCCCTACGCCATTTAAAAAAAAAAAATTGGCGCAGGGTTCCCCTTAAAAACCATACCAGACCTGAAGGGCCTGGTATGGATTTTGGGGGGACCCCCACGCAATTTTTATTTTTTTTTGGGGGGTTCGATCACCTTTAAATGACATTTTTTCCTTTAGAAATGTCATTTTGCTGTGGCACTGTTCTAAACACAGGAAAACTGCGCCACTTTACAGGCATACTATAGACACCCCCCCCAGGCATGATATTTAAAGGAATATTTCATTTTTATTGTTTCACTTTAAGCATTATTAAAATCACTGCTTCTGAAAAAACGGCCGTTTTAAAAACTTTTTTTTTTGCATTGATACATTTCCCCTGGGGCAGGACCCGGGTCCCCAAACACTTTTTATGACAATAACTTGCATATAAGCCTTTAAAATGAGCACTTTTGGTTTTTCATGTTAGTGTCCCATAGGCTTTAACGGGGTTCCGCGGCTTTTGAATTTACCGCCAACACCGCATAATGTTCATTGTTCGCCGAACGTCCGAACAACCAAAGTTCGACTCGAACTTATGCTCGGGCCGAACCGTTCACCCATCCCTAGGCCTGACCTTCAAAAACTTGTAGCCCTTACTAAGCAGCAGGCCTATGAGGATAGCAGTACTGAAAGCACTCCTTCCCAGGCCTAGGCCTGGGAAGAAAAAAACTGCAGGGGGGCTATATTACTATTGAAGTATCAAAGACTAAGAGCCCTTTCACACTGGGGCGGGGGCGGTGTCGGCGGTAAAACGCCGCTATTATTAGCGGCGTTTTACCGTCAGTATGCGGCCGCCAGCGGGGCGGTTTTACCCCCCGCTAGCGGCCGAGAAAGGGTTAAATACCACCGCAAAGCGCCTCTGCAGAGGCGCTTTGCCGGCGGTATAGCCGCGCCGTCCCATTGATTTCAATGGGCAGGAGCGGTAAAGGAGCGGTATACACACCGCTCCTTCACCGCTCCGAAGATGCTGCTGGCAGGACTTTTTTTACCGTCCTGCCAGCGCATCACTCCAGTGTGAAAGCCCTCGGGGCTTCACACTGGAATGAAAGTAGCGGCACTTTCGGGTCGGTTTGCAGGCGCTATTATTAGCGCAATAGCGCCTGCAAACCGCCCCAGTGTGAAAGGGCTCTTATAGGAAATTAGGAGCTGACTCGGCCAAGCAGGCTGCACCTATATCTACAGTGGGAAAAGAAAGGAATCACCCCCTTTAAAATAATCACATTTTGTTGCTTTGCAGTCTAAAATGAAGACAGACATGAAGCTATCCAGCTGTATTTACTAGTGCAGCTTATATCTTTCACTTGGATATTATAACACCAACAAGTCAGAAAAAAGATAACACAAAATCAAAAACAGAATCACTGACCCTCTTGTGTCAGTATTTTGTTACAGTATGTAATTACAGCTTTTAGACCCCTTTCACACTGGAGTAGTTTTCAAGTGCTTTAGCGCTAGAAATAGCCCCTGCAAAGCGCCTGAAAACTGCCTCCCATTCATTGCAGTCTTTTCACACTGGGGAGGTGCGCTTGCAGGACGTTATGAAAAGTCCTGCAAGCATCATCTTTGGGATGGGTTGGGAGCGCTGTATTTAGCAAACCCAAAACGCCCTGCCCATTGCAATGAATGGGCAGCGCCTTAAAAGCACTTTGAAAATGGGACTTTTAACCAATTTTTTTTTGTAAAAAGTTCTGAAAAAACAAGCGGTGCAATAGCGCCAATGGCTGGTGCTGCCAGTGTGAAGCTGGTCTTAGTCTGTTGGGATATGTCCCTACTAACCTTGCACAGCTAGACTTTGCAATATTTGCCCACTCTGCAGAACTGCTCAGTTAAAGTTCAGCTTGAAGGTGACCGTTTCTGCAGTCTTCAAGTTATTCCACAGATTTTCAATGGGGTTTAAGTCTGGGCTCTGACTAAGCCATGCAAGGACATTCACTTTTTTCTCCTTCAACCACTGAGTGGTAATATTTTTGTGTCTTGGGTCATTGTCATGTTGAAAGGTAAACCTTCTTCCCATTGACAACTTTCTGGCAGAAGGCAGCAGATTTTCCTCAAGAACTTGATAGTATTTTGCCCCATTCATTTTCTTGTATCCTGACAAGTGCTCCAGTCCCTGCTGCAGAGAAACACCCCCATAACAGGATATTATAACCTCCATGCTTTACTGTAGGAATGGTGTTATTTGGATGGTGAACTGTATTGGATTTCCGCCATATTGTTTGATTTTGAGGCCAAATAATTAAATGTTAGTGTCATCTGACTACAATGCCCTGTACACAGGATAGAATTTTCCGACGGAAAATGTTCTATGGGAGCTTGTTTTCGGAAATTCCGACCGTATGTAGGCTCCATCAGACATTTTCCATTGGAATATCCGACACACAAAATTTGAGATCTGGATCTCAAATTTTCCGACAACAAAATCCGTTGTCGTAAACTCCGATTGTGTGTACACAATTCCAACGCACAAAGTTCCACGCATGCTCGGAATCAAGCAGAAGAGCCGCACTGGCTATTGAACTTAATTTTTCTCGGCTTGTCGTACTTGTACATCACCGTGTTCTTGACGTTCGGAATTTCCAACAAGATTTGTGTGACCGTGTGTATCCAAGACAAGTTTGAACTAACATCAGTCGGGAAAAAAACATGGATTTTGTTGTCGGAAAATTTTATCGTGTGTACAGGGCATTACACCGTTTTCCATGTGGTCTCAGAATCTTCAAGGTGCGTTTTAAGGTGGTCAGATGAGACTAAATTTGAATTATTGGCATTGGCTTTGCATTTGACAGGCGGTACGTCATCTGTGTTAACCTTGAAAATGCCCACCAAGTCATATTCGTTGGCCTGTTTGGGATGAAGCAACTCCCATGTATGCACATGGGAGTTGCTTTGTCTGGGCATGGAATCCTACCAAAACTGTACACTGAGTTGTGCAGGGAAAAAACAACAACTGATAGGCAGACTTTTTTGTTGTTATTCAACATGTGTTTACTTCAGCTTTAAGATCCAGATAAATGTATTTCCTTCATCACTGATACTTTCTCTCATTGTTTCAGGCAGTGCAACAAGGACTGAAAGAAAAAGGACATAAATTTAGCAACTTTTCATTTGCTCTGAATGTGGTCCAAGCAGTATCCCAAGAGAATGGATGTTTATTTGCCTTTTCAGATAAGAGAAAAGAAGCAAAGGCTGCTGGTTATTAAACGATTGATATGTAAAATTAATTTAAAATAGGAAGCACAAATTAAAGTTCTAATAAAGGAGAGTTAAGTATATCTTTATGTGTGTCCTCCATTCTTATATTGGATCTACAGTATTAGGGATGCACCAGTACCAGTTTTTTAAGACCAAGTACGGGTACCAATTCTTTTTCTCAAGTCTCGCCGATACCAATGACTGATACCTTTTTTGCATAGGGATTTGGATGCATTTAACCTGGGATCACATACAGTATAAAAAACATGAAAGATGCAGCGCTGAAGATGTATAAGTGGACCCCAGAAACCTATTCGGGGATGAAAACCAAACTATGAGGTGCTAAGTAAAGTGCCAAGTGCATATACAATCAGTGAGTAAGCTGAAAGTGAAATAATAATATTGAAAAACATTCAAAGTAGTGACACAAAGATGTGTATACATTCAAGGAGTAATCCTGATGATATATAAACGGTTAAACACAATGTGATACCCAAAACGGAATATGTTGACCTGTAATAGCCAAAAATTTCTCATAAATAATGACCTCCATGTGAAAACATAATCCAAAAAGATAAAAATTTATAGTAACACAAAAGTCACTCAAATGAAATAAAGTTCAACATATCATAGTTACATATAGTTACATAGTAGGTGAGGTTGAAAAAAGACACAAAGTCCATCAAGTCCAACCTATGTGTGTGATTATATGTCAGTATTACATTGTATATCCCTGTATGTTGTGGTCATTCAGGTGCTTATCTAATAGTTTCTTGAAACTATCAATGCACCCCGCTGAGACCACCGCCTGTGGAAGGGAATTCCACATCCTTGGTGCTCTTACAATAAAGAACCCTCTACATAGTTTAAGGTTGAACCTCTTTTCTTCTAATTTTAATGAGTGGCCACGAGTCTTGTTAAACTCTCTTCTGCGAAAAAAGTTTTATTCCTATTGTGGGGTCACCAGTATGGTATTTGTATATTGAAATCATATCCCCTCTCAAGCGTCTCTTCTCCAGAGAGAATAAGTTCAGTGCTCACAACCTTTCCTCATAACTAATATCTTTCAGACCCTTTATTAGCTTTGTTGTCCTTTGTACCCGCTCCATTTCCAGTACATCCTTCCTGAGGACTGGTGCCCAGAACTGGACAGCATACTCTAGGTGCGGCCGGACCAGAGTCTTGTAGAGCGGGAGAATTATCGTTTTAGCTCTATCTCACCCTATGGTCCATGCCAACAGAGCTTATTTTGTGCAGTAAACATTTATGGGGAACTGTGTCAAATGCTTTTGCAAAATCCAGATACACCACGTCTACGGGCTTTCCTTTATCTAGCTGGCAACTCACCTCCTCATAGAAGGTTAATAGATTGGTTTGGCAAGAATGATTCTTCATGAATCCATGCTGATTACTGCTAATGATACCGATCCTCTCCAAGAGCTTGCATACTATTGATGTTAAGCTTATTGGTCTGTAATTCCCAGGGATATATTTTGGGCCCTTTTTAAACATTGGTGCTACATTGGCTTTTCTCCAATCAGCTGGTACCATTCCAGTCAGTAGGCTGTCAGTAAAAATTAGGAACAATGGTCTGGCAATTACTTTACTGAGTTCCATAAGTACCCTTGGGTGCAAGCCATCTGGTCCTGGTGATTTATTAATGTTAAGTTTCTCAAGTCTAAATTTAATTCTACCCTCTGTTAACCATGGAGGTGCTTCCTGTGATGTGTCCTGAGGATAAACACTGCAGTTTTGGTTACTGAAGCCTCCCGAGTCCCTCGTGAAGACAGAGAAGAAGAATAAATTCAATACCTTCGCCATCTCCCCATCCTTTGTAACCAGATATCCTTCCTCATTCTTTATGGGGCCAATATGGTCTGTCCTTCCTTTTTTACTGTTTACATACTTAAAGAATTTCTTGAGATTCTTTTTGCTCTCCTCCGCTATGTGTCTTTCATGTTCTATCTTAGCCGTCCTTATTGCACCCTTACATTTCTTGTTGCATTCTTTATAAAGTCTGAATGTTGATGATGATCCCTCAACCCTGTATTTTTTGAAGGCCTTCTCCTTTGCTTTTATATGCATTTTTACATTGGAGTTAAGCCATACTGGACTTTTGTTCGCTCTTTTACATTTATTACCCAATGGGATGCATTGGCTAATGCCCTTATTTAATATGCTCTTAAAGCAAACCCATCTCTCCTCCGTGTTCTTTATTCCTAAGATTGTATCCCAATTTATGCCTTCTGGCAAGGTTCGTAGTTTAGGGAAGTTAGCTCTTTTGAAATTCAGTGTCTTTGTATTCCCCTTATGTTTCCTATTTGTGTGATTTATACTGAAGCCAATTGAGCTGTGATCGCTGTTACCTAAATTGCCCCATATTTCCACATCCGTGATCAGGTCTGTATTGTTGATAATCAGTAGATCCAGTATTGCTTTATTACTTGTTGTAGCGTCTACCCTCCGACCCATAGAATTGTCCTGCAAGACATTTAAGAACTGGCAAGCCTTAGATAAATGCGCGGTTCCCTCAGCCCAGTTTATGTCTGGATAATTAAAATCCCCCATTATGATACCACTTCCCATCCTTGCTGCTAATCCAAATTGTGAAAGGAGATCTGTCTCCCCTTTCTCCCTCAGGTTAGGGGGCCTATAGCATACTCCCAGTATTATTTTCTCCTTAACTTTATCCCTTTGGAGCTCTACCCATAAGGATTCCACCTTCCCCCCTAGCTCCCTTAGTGATGTCATCTCTCACATTCACTTGTACATTTTTCTTGATATATAGGCATACCCCTCCCCTTTTTTACCCTCTCTATCCTTGCGATAAAGGGTATACCCTTAAATGTTTGCCAGCCAATCATGAAAGCTGTTGAACTAGGTCTCTGAAATTCCCACAAAATCCAAATCTTCCTCGTACAACAGTATCTATAGTTCACCCATCTTGTCCGCCAGGCTCCTGGCATTGGTGAACGTGCCACGTAGTTTAGACCAGTCGCATATTATCCTCTTATTGGGTGTTCCAAGATTGCAACTAGGACTTGCTACTATACTTACCTTGGGTTTATGTGCTTTGGTCAACCTACCACTAATGCCCCCAATACTACCCTCTAGAATATGTTCCACGCTGACTAGCTCTACCTCTGGACCCTCCCCCCATCACCTAGTTTTAAAACTCCTCTAACTTTTTGCCCATCTTCATTCCCAGTTGATCTGTACCCTCCTCATTTAAGTGCAGTCCATCCCGTCTATAGTACCAGTTATCGACTGAGAAGTCGGCCCAGTCCTCCAGGAACCTAAACCACTCCTTACTACACCAGCTCTTCAGCCACTTGTTTACTTCCCTAATCTCCCTCTGCCTTTCTGGTGTGGCTCAATGTACCAGTAGTATTCCTGAGAATACTACCTTGGAGGTCCTTTTCCTCAATTTAGCTCCTAAGTCCCTAAAATCATTCTTTAGGACACTCCATCTGCCTCTGACTTTGTCATTGGTGCCAATGTGCAACATGACAGCTGGGTCTTCCCCAGCCCCTCCCAGTAATCTGTCCACCAGATCCTTTAAAAGTGATACCAGGGTGTTAAAATTTCATATAAAGTAGCAATGAAACTGGATCAAAAACAGGGTGCTGTTCGCACATGACACCCGGGAATGTGCCTTCAACACCAGGGGAAAGGGATGGGTACTCTTACCCGAAGCTGTGGACACACACGCCAGCAGCGGTGAGCCAAACAGGCATGGACGATATTCAGGAACTTGATCTCCAATCCGGACTCCTTTAAATGGACTGGCGTGCACCTGCGTACATCAGGCCAGAAGATGACATGAAGACCCGGACCTCAATGGCGATGTTCCTGATATATGTAGTACTTCAGGGAAGCAGCGTGGATCATATGGAAAAAAAGAAGCCCTCCACATAGTGCAGATGAATCCAACATTTAAAAATGTATTTAAGTAAAAAAAGTACAACCATCACTTCTGATGTGTACATAAAGTGATCACAGAACAAGTAAAAATAAGCGTGGTATGCAAAGTTTAAAACAGGCTATATACCTGACATGTTTCGTACAATATTACTTCAACTGGGGCATAAAAACATACAGTATGTGTGATCTGGTTTTGGCTATGGATTTCAGCCCCCTCCTGTGCCACTTTGTTTAGAGGTTCAGGTGTGATTCAGGTGCGAATTTTCAAAGCGTATGACAATTGAAATTGCTCAAAAGTGTACCGGACTCTTTTTAAAAATGCGCTGTGGCTGCCAGCACATACGTAAATCGGCTCCATTGAAAAGGCTGCAGTTTCACATGTCATGCGAATCAGATGCGGTCCAAAATGCATCCAATTCTCATACATGTGAACCGGGTCAGGTATCGGTGCAGGTACTGATACCGGTATCGGTGCAATGCTATACAGTATTTATCATTTATCTATCCTGCAAACATAAACTTTCATAGAAAACATGTGCCTTGACTATAGCTGTCCATAGATAGAGGACAATCAGACATACATGAATTTTACTTGTATGTGGGAACCCCAGCAGGTGTTCTGACAATTAGCTGTGAAAGACAGTCCCATTCAAAGCAATAGGAGGCTTCCGGCTCCAATTCTGCCCACTAGGGTGTTATCCTTCATGCAGCGAATGATCACATGCCAATGAATCAGCCCTGGATGCAGGCTCCTTCATATTGTATTGTATTTAGAAAGCAGTGAATCGGTAGTGAAGTAGTCAGCACACAAGGGTATGTTAACGTTAAAGTGGGTACAAATGGATTGAAATTTGGCCAGTTCAGCAGGGACTGGTTGAATTTTGATGTGTGTGTAGCCCTCTCTGTTCGACAGAAGTCAGTCAGTAGATAGACTTCTGTCAAATGGGATTATTGTAAAACATTCATTCAATCAGCTGCAGTTGCCAATTGGCTGCAGCACTGATCAGTGTTTTCTGAAAGCGGTTTGACAAGGTCTCAGGTGTGAATGGGGAGCAGGTGTGTTAAATTTGGTGTTATCGCTCTCACTCTCTCATACTGGTCACTGGAAGTTCAACATGGCACCTCATGGCAAAGAGCTCTCTGAGAATCTGAAAAAAAGAATTGTTGCCCTACGTAAAGATGGCCTAGGCTATAAGAAGATTGGCAAGACCCTAAAACTGAGCTGCAGCATGATGGCCAAGACCATACAGCGGTTTAACAGGACAGATTCCACGCAGAACAGGCCTTGCCATGGTCGACCAAAGAAGTTGAATGCACATGCTCAGCATCATATCCAGAGGTTGTCTTTGGGAATTAGATGTATGAGTGCTGCCAGCATTGCTGCAGAGGTTGAAGGGGTGGGGGGGGGGTCAGCATGTCAGTGCTTAAACCATACGCCGCAAACTGCATCAAATTGTTCTGCATGGCTGTTGTCCCAGAGGGAAGCCTCTTCTAAAGATGATGCACAAGAAAGCTCACAGTTTACTGAAGACAAGCAGATTAAGGACATGGATTACCGGAACCATGTCCTGTGGTCTGATGAGACAAAGATAAACTTATTTAGTTCAGATGGTGTCAAGCGTGTGTGGCAGCAACCAGGTGAGGAGTACAAAGACAAGTGTGTCTTGCCTACAGTCAAGCATGGTGGTGGGTGTATCATGGTCTGGGACTGCATGAGTGCTGCCGGCACTGGGGAGCTACAGTTCATTGAGGCAACCACGAATGCCAACATGTACTGTGACATACTGAAGCAGAGCATGATCCCTCCCTTCGGAGACTGGGCCGCAGGGCAGTATTCCAACATAGTGACCCCAAACACACCTCCAAGACAACCACTGCCTCTAACATTCACCAGCTCCGTGATGTCATCATGGAGGAGTGGAAGAGGACTCCAGTGGCAACCTATGAAGCTCTGGTAAACTCCATGCCCAAGAGGGTTAAGGCAGTGTTGGAAAATAATGGTGGCCAAAATATTGACACTTTGGGCCCAATTTGGACATTTTCACTTAGGGGTGTACTCACTTTTGTTGCCAGCGGTTTAGACATTAATGGCTGTGTGTTGAGTTATTTTGAGGGGATAGCAAATTTACACTGTTATACAAGCTGTACACTCACTACTTTACTTCGTAGCAAAGTGTCATTTCTTCAGTGTTGTCACATGAAAAAATATAATAAAATATTTACAAAAATGTGAGGGGTGTACTCACCTTTGTGAGATACTGTGTGTGTGTGTGTATATATAGACACATACATAACACACACACACATGTAGTGGGTGCCTCACTCTGTCACCCGCAACCCCACCAAGCTGGCCGCCACAATGTACACAGACAATGTGTACAATGTACACTTTCCAGCCTGAAAGAGGGAGAGAGCTGCCTGTCAGTCCATGCATGGGCTTTCAACCCCCCTCCCTCTCCTCACTGACTCACACAGAGCTGTTCACTCTGCAGCCTCCCATGTGCTCCTATTGGCAGGAGAGGAGCCATTTAAATACATAGTTTTAGCAGCCAGAGGGACTGTACTAAGCTGCAGGAAGCAGCTGCAAAGGACTCTGGAATATGAAGTCTCAGCACAGAGTGGCCTCATGGACTTTTAATAAGGCAGGACTACAAATCCCAGCATATTCCGCTGGCAGGAAAGGAGAGACTCCATTTTGATTCCTAGAGGAGAATTCAGTTAGCACGAGGCGGAGGAAGAGATGAGACCTGAGGGAGAGATGCTGTCTCTCAGATAATTTAATTGCGCAATTTAGGCCTCCGCTGCCAGTCGGGACATCCAGCCTGGTAGAGGAGGATCACAGGCGCACATCTAGGTGCACCTGCACTGACAGTGAAGCGTTCCAGTGTGAGGTGACCAGTTGGGTCGCCAGGAGAGCACGCTTGTTCCAGGACATTCGTTTGGGCCTTGAGGGGTGAGAGGGCTCTTTCCCATTTGCAGGAAACTGCACCACAGGAGGAGTTAATCGAACATTGTATGCAGACATTATTGCTGGTATTCATCTTGCTGACACTTGTAGTGCCACAGGGATAAAAGATAAGACCATTCATTTCTGGGGACACCGTATACAGACATCATTGTCCTCTCACCTTGCTGAGAAAGATCCTGCCTGCTTCACTTGATCATCTGGGCCAGTTGTGTTTGGCCCTGCTATCCAAGTGCACCAACGAAAGTGGCTAGCTGAAGATACAAAGGGGGTTATTTACGAAAGGTAAATCCACTTTGCACTGCAAGTGCACTAAAAGTGCAGTCGCTCTAAATCTAAGGGGTAGATCTGAAATAAGTGGAAGCTCTGCTGCTTTTATCCTCCAATCACGTGCAAGCTAAAATGCTGTTTTTTATTTTCCTTGCATGTCCCCCTCGGATCTACAGTGAGTTTACTTCCAAGTGCACTTTCAGTGCACTTGCAGTGCAAAGTGGATTTGCCATAGTAAATAAACCCCAAAGTTTGATCTTTTTTCAAAAAGGACTGAAGCTATTTGTGCCATATGGACCCGCACACACATATTCAGGGCTCTGTATACGCAGTGGGTGTGTGGGACAGCTTATCTAGGAGGTTAAGCCATTGCATGTTGATGTGAATAAATTGTTTAAAGTTGGGCCTGTGGTTTCAGGGGACAGAAGAGAGAGGCCTGACACAAAGGGGGTCATTCCTCTGCTCTCCTCCTGCCTGGACTCAGAGCCAACCTGATTAAAGGTAACCAATCTGATTTAAAGTGTCATATTGTGATTTAATTTCCATTTAAGTGTGCCTCTGCTCTTGGGGACATTCTCAGATTTGGAATCCCCTGAAAGCAGCCTGACTATAGGATTGAGCTATATTGCTCTTGATCTCAGTTATTGCTCTCCAGTTGATTTCTTGAATATATACTTTTACTGTTTGTCATTCTTCCACAGAAGCATTGCCGTAAAGACAATTTCTGTGTTATATCATAAAGTGTGTGTTCCTCATTGGTCATTGCACTTACACTATTGCCAAGTGTGCCAGAGGGGGCTGAGACTGTTATTGGGGTTGAGAAACAGAGTAACGGACTGAAAAAATAAAAGCAGCTCCTTTGGGGGTATCGCTACATACACACACACACCTTATGGTTCTAATATATTATAAAGCTATATTATATTTGAATGGGTTGTTTTACAAGGAGAAGGTTCACTATACTTTAAACTTCAAAACAGTACATGGGTACTGAGTGATGTAATGCTTATTTCAATGTCCTACATGTGAGGCAACAAGTAGTTAATCACTGAGTAGCCAGGGATTAAATAACCCATGCAGTTTTAGCCCTAATCTTTTATCAATAAACAGGTCTAAACAGGAACTGGATAAATCCAGAGGTAAACAGTTGATTTCTTTCAGTAAGGGAAGAAGTAGGAAGCCTATATCCAGTGGCAACCTCTTTCTCTTTGGTACAATCCAGAATATCTGTCAAATAAAACACACATACCTGGCTCAAAAACTATATTTATTTACTGAAGCCCTTAAAATAAAGATACATGCTTATAGTATTTATTGTATTTAATGTTTGCAAGAAGAACAGAGTCGGGTTTATAAAAGGCCAATATGTATGTTTAATGGACGGAAACAGAGCAGTTAAACCCTCACAAAATGTATGTCAACACAAACAAACAACACAGAAAATAAAAAGGTTTCTCATGGCAAAAAAAAATATATAATATAATATAATATAATATATTGCAGCTTACCAGTCTATAGACGTGGAACAAAAGAGGGAAAATATTTGTGTACTCATATGTAGACAAGGTGAATGCAAATATATTTGGTTACTGTGGATACTGTGCTTGATGTGGCTACTTTGTATATTGGTTGTTGTATGCAACAATATTTGTAATGGAACATGATTTTTATGTATGCAAAATCTTTATGTTCATACAGTGAAACTTGTGCTCCTTTCATTTCCCTCGGTGTGTCCTGAGGAAGCGGATCAGGGAAACACGTTGACGCACAGGGGCTCGCTCACTTGAAACTATCAACATTAACCATATATCCAAAGTATTGGGACTTGTTGGTTGTATTTTCTACATATATGAATACAAGTTTTTAGATGGCACTGTTCTATGTATATTTCTTGATTTTATACATTGTAGTCCTAATTGCCTTTAAAGTGCAACCCATTGGCCCCCTTTTCCCTCTTTTGTTCCAGGTTGGATTTATGGCTGTGGCAAGGGAGTGATTCTAGTAGTTTTATCAATCCTTCGATGTGGTGGCTGCATCAGTTTATTTTTCTTAAGCCCTCCCCTCTGTTTTTACCTGGTGATCTGGCCAGCAACACATCGCCTGTATTAGAATGCGCCCATTGGATGAAGGAGTTTAGGGGGCACTTTTGGAAAGCAGCATTGTCAGTCTGGGGACAGGGGAGTGTTAGATGTACTAGAAAATTCCCTAAACTTTGAAGCCAAACTCCAGCTAATACTTGGCCTAATCACCAGACAAATGTAGAAGAAAGCAAGCCTAAAAAAGAAAACGAATGCATCCATCACATCTAAGAAATGGAAAGCTGCAATACGATAAATGTTTGCTTTTGGATTTAATACCACCTCCTAAAAAATTATCAGGTTTAAAGTGGAATTCCAGACGAAACTTTGTCATGCTTTGGGTAGAATTAGGAAGAGTTAGAACCTTCATTGGTTTGGGTTTTTCCACTGGAAAGATTTACCCTCACTATTTGTATGGTCACCAAGTTTGGAAATTAGGGTAAATTCCCTTAATCAACAATAGAAACAAGGGTTCCGACCTTTTTGCATTGTATCCAAAATTAAAAGAAATGTTGTGCCTGAAGTTCTACTTTAAACAAGCAGGTTTGCAAAGCTTTACTGGAGAAAGCTAAGTGAACCTTGTATGAAATGCAAGCCCCCCCTTCAATGTAACCCTCCCAAAGAAAGATAAAAACTCTTTAAAAAAAGTATAGCAAAATGATGTCATGTATTTAAAAACACATACCTCACTTTCTGGGGTGACAATGTGCACTCAAAATTGTGCAAGAATGCACTCTTGTGATGTGGAAGTATTTTTTTCTACAATGCTTCATTACTGGCACCATTTTGTTGGGCTTTGTATCACTTTACAGAATTTTGAATGGTACCTCAAAACACCCCCGTTGCAGTGCACTGCAAGGTAACACAACACTTTGGGGTTGATTTACTAAAACTGGAGAGGGCAAAATCAGGTGCAGCTGTGCATGGTACCCAATCGATTTCTATCTTCAGCTTGTTCAATTAAGCTTTGACAAAAAAACTGGAACCTTTGCAGAGCTGCACCCGATTCTGCACAATGCAGGTTTAGTAAATCAACCCCTTTTCTTCAGAGCTCTGCTTTAATAAAAATGTAGTCTCATCAAATAAGCGGCCTTACGTTCACATTTTCATAATGTGTGTTACCTTACATCAGGTATGTCCAAAGTCCGTCCTGCGTTCCGGTTTCGGAGGGCCCGCCTGGTAATTTTGACATATATATCTTTTGTGGCCTCCAACGAATCCCTGAGCGCCAGGGGCCACAAAAGATATATATGCTGGCTACCTTGGAGGGGACGGGATGAGTGCTGTACATACAGGAGTATTTCCTGTTTACACAGCGGCCTCTGTAAAAGGAAGTCCTGTCTCCCATGCTGCCATTGGACGACTGTGCTGTCCATCATACCCCGTTTCCCCAAAAATAAGACCTAGCGTGATTGTCGGTGCTGGGTGCAATATAAGCCTTACCCCCCAAATAAGCCCTAGTTAAAGGCCTTGTAGGTATTATTTTCAGGGTAGGGCTTATTTTCGGGGAAACAGGGTAGGGCTTATTTGGGGGATAGGGCTTATATTGCAGCCATCACTGACAATCAGGCTAGGTCTTATTTTCAGGGAAACAGGGTAGGAGGCGGGCATTTCTATTTAAGAGGCCGCCAAGAAAACAGGTGTTTCTCCTGTATGTCTGTTGGCGCTCATCCTGCCCCCTCCCTGTCTCCTCCAAGGCTGCAGATTGGCATGAATCAGGCTGCACTGATGGCAATGGTGGGTGCTACATTCATGGCAACGGTGGGTGCTGCATTCATGGCAACGGTGGGTGCTGCATTCATGGCACTTGTGAGGCTGCAGATGGGCACTGATTAGGCTGCATTGATGGGCACTGACCCTTATTTTGCTTCACAGTTCTTTATTTAAAATTTAAGAGTTTTTCCTGAAACTTCCTTTTTAAAGTTAAGGTGCGTGTTATAAGCTGATAAATACGGTATATCCAAATAACACGCCCGAGCTTATCTCTTCACCACAAACAGCCACAAAGGCAAGAGAATTCTTGTTGGGCAGTGTATTAGTGCTTGGACGAACACACTTAGATCGAATTTTAATGGTTTAAAGAATGTCAGGCAAAATGTTCGGCCCTCGCGCACGTTCACTTCATCAAATCTGGCCCTCTTTGAAAAAAGTTTGGACACCGCTGCCTTACATGCATTAAATGAGTTTTTACTTGGGGGCGGGGAACTGTTGTTAATGCAGACCTTTCATTTTTATCTAAGGTCCACTTTAAGGACCAAGCCACCCAAAATATTAAAATGTACTTTAAAAAGTAAGCTGTTAAATTCATTGGCAAAATTGTTCTAGTCTCCAGATCTGTATGCCAGATATAGGGCAATGTGAAAATCACATTCCACCTTCATTTACCCTCTCACCTTTTATCTGTGAAATACTGTATGTGATCCAAAGTTTAGTAGCCTTGTGGTAAAACAGCTGTGTTACAAAGCAGATAAATGGTAAAGGAGGAGGCACAGCATGAGACCTTCACTGTGGATTTTAGAAAATAAAAATAAAATGCTTCAGTAACTAGAAAGGTTATAACATTTTTAAAGCGGAACTTCACTCTCTCAATCAACATTATTTGTTATCCTTGTGCTGCCAGCATTCCTAAATTGCTAGGAAGGTGTGTTATATTTACTTGTTTTAAACTTTTTTTTTTTTAATTTCTTCAGCTTTTTCCAGGTTTCCAGGCTTAGGCAAAAGATATCATACATCCCAGGAGTCTTCAGGAGGAGAGAAGGGTTTTTCTCAGCTAACCACGCCCTCCTGTCTGCATGCCAGCGCTAAGAGCAGATGGATACCAGGAAGTAAATGCTACATTAATCATCTGCCCTTACTCAAGATGGCCACAGCTAGAAATTCTAGGGGGTGTTTTTCAAAGTGATTTCTCAGCAAAATGACGCATTTATGTATGGATAAATTTGCTTTGTATATTAAAAATGTAGTTTCGCTTTAATGTCTAACCTGCCATTAAACTGGATTTTTCTATTTTGGGTGGAATTGTCTGTTATGTGTGCATTTTCTACCAGCAATAAAGCTCACAGTACATTTTATAAAAAACAAAATGAAAGCTGCTTGCCTGCAAGCAATAAAACAGAATGTAATGCCAAACGAAATTGTATCATTTTCCATTCAGTAAAATTGGCCTGTGACAGAGGCTTGAGGTACCTTCAAACTTTAGATTGTGCGTGTCCAACCACCCACAATCTCATGTACAACTGTTTCGCAAACATAAGTTTGCATCAGGTAATATAATTGTTAAATATTTGTTTTCCGTTTGTAAAAAATGACTTCTATAAGATGACCTATAGTTTCTGACTATTCTAGCTGGAGACAATATCAGAAAAGCAAGAGAAAGTTTTGTGTAAAAGAAATGAATGCTGTAGGAGGGCTCAGTGCACCAAACATTACATGGCTTCAGATTCATTGAAGTAATTGGGCTCTGAAGGTACCATAATTTACTGGATCTCTGGGTATCTACTGCTAAAAATGTACTTGTTTTGTGGATTATATAACACATATGTAAACACACAATGGTCAGTGAAATTGTGTGCGTGTAGCTCCATAGAGATGAGTGGCCTGGTATGCTGCTTTTGTTGTCTGTGGATTGGGAGGCAAATCATTTGTAAGCCTTGCACTGTACAGTATCACAGAAAATGCTTACAGATTAAGCCACCTGCATTAACTAGCAAGGGGTTTAACCCATCTAACAAAAGACTGAAAAATCATGCAAAGCTTGTGCAAATACTTCCCACACCTCTACCATGTAGAGGTCCCTGTCTGAGTGCTGCATATCATGATAATGCATTTTCTGTCAGTCTAGTAACCTCATAACCTTTGCACGCAGTGTACTGTGTAACCAAGCAAGGAAAACAACTTTCTATGCTCCCTTGTGTTTCAGAAGATATTGTTTCCTTTGTAAAGTTGCAACTTTCATTAATGAGTCAGAGTCCATAATATCCTCATTTTTTTTCTATAACATCCACATTTTTGGGAGGTTACACCTGAAAGCAACAAGCTTTACCTATTCAGCTCATAATATTCAAGGGTAGAAAATATGTTCACCATTAACGCTTGTACTCTTTCAGACTATGTAAGACCTTGGCCACTTTCAAACACAGGAGGCCTGGAAAGCTTCCATGCTGGGGTGCACTGAAGAGAACACCAAGTGCAATGGAAATGGCAAGGATTGTGTAAACTGACAGATTCCCTTTAAATGTCACCTTCACCTTGAAGTAATTTACAAAAAAAATCTCCCTTATAACTACAGAAGATACTGTAACATTGCAGTAGGTCAGTTATAAGTTTTCAATGACCTTTAACTAATGTCACAATCTAAGGCCCCATACACACTATTATATTTTTCTGCAGTTTTTGTCTTTGGATTTACCAAAACCATATAATATGAGGTCAAACCTTAAAGTGATTGTAAAGGATTGTTTTTTTATTTTTTAAAAATAACAAACATATCATACTTACCTCCACTGTGCAGCTTGTTTTGCACAGAGTGGCCCCGAACATCCTCTTCTGGGGTTCCCCGGTGGCTCTCGCGGCTCCTCCCCGCATCAGATAACCCCCTAGGAGGCCAATGGCTGCACTGCTATCAATCTATCCAATCAAGAGCCAGGACCTCGTGGAGAGAGGGACAGCGCGTCCCCACCAAGGAGATGAAGGGGCTCAGGTAAGTAAAACGGGGGGCTGGGGGTCCGGTGACTGCCAGGTATTTCAGGGGTTTTTCCCCTTAACATATAGGATGCATTAAGGTGAAAAAACACAAGGGTTTGCAACCCCTTTAAGAGTTTCAATTTGTTTGCAATCAGGTAGGCCCTTGCACTACATGTTTTGGTAAATCTGAAAAAAAAATTCTGCAGAAAATTGAATAGTGTGTATGGGGTCTAAGGGTCTATGGAAGGCTCAAGTGAGTACAGTCCAGCTCTGCTTTTTTTCCACAGTGTATCTGAGGTCTTCGTTACTTCCCAGTTACTCATTCCATGGTCACAGCATTTTAGTAATCCATATGGTCCCATCATGTAGCAGCACTGAATGAATTCCCTTATCTGATGGATTGAATATTCACTTTGAAGAGCGTTTGAAGATCCAATTGCATAAGTCCATTGTATTTCTGTAGTAGTCAGCATAATATAGTCCCTGAGTGTTGTAGTAGGAGTGGAGAATCTATTAAAAGTAGTTGGAAACCACTTACAAAGTGCTGGACAATGCACTCAGAGGGAGTTTCACAATCATCAGTTCAGAACGGTGCTAAAGGTCAGTAACCTGCTGGATATCCTCCCTTTCGTGTGTCTGAAGCTGCTGCCCACTTGTTTCCTGTCCGGACAACAGCCTGGACCACAGACCCAACCCTTTTAGTATATACTACATTATGATGACGTTTCACCAGTTCTTTTTCAACACTCTAAGATCAAAGAAAGAAAAAAAGAGCGGTTGATCCATTTGTATTCTGGAAAAATGCACTCTATTGTACTGTAGGTAATATTTGAAGGATATAAATTACCTGCTCCATGGTCTCTTCCAGCGCGGTGTCATTGGGGAATAACTGATTGTGCATTCTTGCCAACTCCACAGATTTCTCGATATCATAACCAAACCAGAGCGAGTTCATAATGACCTACGATGGAAAATAAAAAAAATTGTGACCCAATATTCCCATACACACAAACAGCAGTTTATGAATTTTTTAAGTGGCAGTTTCAAAACTATAGCTGTACCTCATTAAAGCGGTTGTAAAGTCACTGAGGACAATTACTGGTATCCCCTCTGTTATAGCAAGTTATACACTGCAGTGTGTGTGTTTTTTTAAATTGTGAAGCTAAATAACCTTTCGCAACGCTGCTGTGAGGTCACGTGACCTCCCGGCTGATGTCAGAGCAGACCAGAGAAGGGGGGATGAGTGAGCGCCCCCCCCCCCCCGAACCATACTAGGCCACATGACCTCAACATGGGGGGGGGGGGTGCTTTGGAGCAGGGTTGGCTCCCCTCCAAAGCAATAATAAATGTGTGATCGTGCTGCCTCTGTCAAGATCAAACAATAACTAAAAAGTGACAATAAATGACTAAATAAGTATGTGTGTATATATATATATATATATATATATATATATATATATATATATATATATATATATATATACACACATACATATACATACACACACATATACACACACATACACACTGTATATCTGTATATACAGTACCAGTGCAAACGGAATCCATATGCAATCATAAAATACAAAAAGCTGATGCAATAAATAACGTTTCTGATAACATGTGCAATCAAAAAAGGCTCTATTTGATAAGGTGCTTCATACAGATGACACCACAGTGTAACGTCAATTTCACTTGTGCTCCTTTCACCAGGTGAAATGCAAGCTCACCTCCATTAAAGACCCCTAAGGGTCAACAAAGCATGTAAGCAGATCAATCTGATGGACCAAACTGTGGTGTTCAGGTTCCGTTAAGGGCGAAGGAAGATGGCTCCACACAGCTCACGCATAGGTCATAGGCAGCAAACAATAGTGCAGTACCTGGGTTATTAGGCTAAAAAAAACTGCACAGAACCCTCTTCATAAAATACACTCACATTTATTAAATAAATAACGGGCATATAAAAAATTCCAGCATCTCACGTAATCCAGTGAATACTCTCAACCTCTACACGTTACGCCACCAACGCAAGTGGCTTCATCTGGATCTTGTTTCCCTCTAGATGAAGCGTCATCCCTCTAGATGAGAGGTTGAGCCTTGTGGCGGGAGTATGTTATCAAAAACATTATTATTTATTGCATCGCCTTTTTGTATTTTATGATTGCATATAGATTCAATTTGCACTTGCACTAAATATATATATATATATATATATATATACACATACATACATATACACACACATACCCTTATTTAGTCGTTTATTGTCACTTTTTATTTATTGTTTGACCGTGACATAGAGGCAGCACGATCACACATTTTGCGATTGCAGCAGCTGTACCCTTTAATCCATATTACTAGGTGGCAGCACGCTAATACTTTATTGTTTTACTCCCCCCCCCCCCCCAAAGCACCTTGTCCCCACGTTGATGGGGACAAGGGCCTCTTCCCCACAACCCTGGCCCAGTGATTGTGGGGGTGCGGGGAGTGACTTATCAGAATCTGGAAGCCCCTTTAACAAGGGGGCCCCCAGATCCTGGCTCCCTATGTGAATGAGTAGGGGTACAGATCTGTCAAAGCTCCGTCAGTGATGGACACAAGACATCCCGGGACTGGACTCCGAGGATTGGGAGGACATGTGGGACTTCCCCTTCAAAATCCTGGTCTCACTTCGTGACCGCCTCATACAATACAAAATACTACACCGGGCATATATTACCCCGTATAGAATGCATAAAATGAGAACCTCCCTGTCCTCGGAGTGTTGGAGGTGTACTGGGGATCCGGGCGACTTTATACACATCTTCTGGTCCTGCCCAGCAATTCAAAACTACTGGTCACAAGTAATATCTGTAACAAAAGAAGTGGTGGGAATAGATATAGCCCCAACCCCGCAGATATACCTTCTAGGCTTAGTAGAAACATTAGCCCCCAGGATAGCGGAGAGGACTCTGATAGGACTCCTGATTTTCTATGCCAGAAAAATGATCACTCTCTGCTGGAAAAAACGTGCCCCGCCATCAATATTGCTATGGAAAAACACGTCAATAAAGTACTACCACTCTATAAAGGAAACCTACCAAAATAGAGGATGCCCCAAAAAATACCGTAGAGTGTGGGCCAAATGGCTGGCGGAGGCCTCCACGGCAACCGCAGACTGATTGAGCATGTACATAATACCACTCTACTGGTGGATGTGATTTTGATACTTTGGGTGACGCTTTTGTATTGTAATCTCTGATATGGGTTTATTTGATATCTATTATTGTCCCTTGGGTCTCGAATGAATGATCTGATACTTAGATATTTCAATTGAGCAGGAGCCAATACAGCACTAGGTTGTTTGTTGTTCTTTTTTTATAGACGTGCTACAGCTGTATGTCACTAATGATGGAAACAGCCCAGTTGCCAGCTGGCACTGGCCCCTGCTTGGGGCTAGTCCCAATGCTGTAGCAGGTTTACTGTTGTTTTCTGTTTGTATGTCTTATACTCAAAAAGATTTAAAAAAAAAAAAAAAACATAACGTGATGTAACCGGGTGACCCTGCCCCTATGTCTACCTCTCATTCGGCGAGTGTCATTATGGGGCGGCACATAGGGAGCCAGGATCTGGGAGTCCCCATGTTAAAAGGGGCTTCCAGATTCCAATAAGACCCCCACCCGCAGACCCCCAAAACCACCGGCCCAGGGTTGTGGGGAAGAGGCCCTTGTCCCCGTCAACATGGACCTGTCCCAAAGCTACCCCAAAGCACGCCCCCCATGTTGAGGGCATGTGGACTGGTATGATTCAGGGGGGTGCTTGCTCATCCCTCCCCCTTTCCTGGCCTTCCAGGCTGCATGCTCAGATAACGGTCTAATATGGATTTTGGGAATTGTTTTTTACATTTTGGCGTGGGGTTTGCCTTTAAAAAATCATACCAGATCTGAAAGGTCTGGTATGGATTGGGTGAACTGGACCCCACGCTGTTTAAAAAAAAAAAAAAAATTTACACCAGCATTTGTTTTGTTTACATTCTACTGTCAGCAGGAATCCTGCTCGTAACAGATGAGTCATTGCTGTTAAGGACACCGGCAGCTGCCCACTCTAACAACCAGCTATTCTGAATATACAAAAGGAATGCCAAAAAATACGAAACAAATTCCAAAATTGCATAAATTAAAATAATTGGTTCAGTATTGAGTCAATGGACCAATTTGTTTTCCGAATTTCTTTTGTATTTTTAGCCGTGTCTATTCAGAATAGCATTAAAAAAAACAAAAAAAAAACAAAAAACAAAAACACAGCGTGGAGTGGGTTCCTCTCACCCCAATCCATACCACTACCAGGCACTTCGCATGCTGTTTTTTCAGAATTTTCTTTTTACATTCAGCCGTCAGCGGGGAAACTCGCTAACAGCTGATGAGTCATCGGTTGTTAGGGATGCCCACTCCTAAACAACCAACTATTCTTCACACAGAACTCAAATTGGTCAATCATTTTCCAATCGATCCGAATAGTTCAGAAAATGTGGAATTTGTTATAAAAATTATATTTGAAACTGTTAGGGCTGGGCTCAGCCGTCCAGTCCAGAGGTTCTCTGCCTTTGGTCAACATCAAAGAAACTATCTCCTGTAATCCTGTTCAAGACTTGCTTTGCTGACATCCCTTCTAGCTCCAGATCCTGCTTGCTGTTCCACTACATTGATCCCTGACTTCTGGATTGGCTGACTATCCATTCCGGTTACTGAACTTTGTCTATGTTTTGACTACTTTTGTTCTTTTTACTTTTATTATTAAACAAGTGTGATTTAACTGTACTTCTGTCTCGGCCTGATTTCATGGTTTCTGACAGAAACAAAACAAAATGTATT
>NC_133324.1:286577944-286677944 GCF_042186555.1 Aquarana catesbeiana
AAGCTGGCAAAGTTAAATAGCTGTCTTTGTTCTTCCTAATTAACCCTCTGTGCTGGCCAACAAGAACTCTAAAACCTAGGGGAATATAAAGATATGTCTGTCTGTCTGTCTGTATGTCTGTCTGTCTGTCTGTCTGTCTGTCTGTCTATCTATCTATCTATCTATCTATCTATCTATCTATCTATCTATCTATCTATCTATCTATCGATCTATCGATCTATATGTGTCCCTCATTCACAGTCCCTAGCTTATGGTAAACAGTTTAATAAATAGATTCGGGAACCAATTTTCTGAACTAAAACTCACTTTTAAATTAAAAATTGATTGAAATTAGTGTTGCTAAAATAAAGGGAAATTCTATGCAAAGCCTATATTGATTGCATCAGTTATTGCAGGTAACTTTGAATATATTGCTATGTGTTTATTACCTGGGGCCAAGCATTCTTCCAGATTTGGGAAGTGCTCTGAAGTCTTTTCTCCTGTCAATGCAAATGTCTTTTATCAAACATCCAAAGTGATGTCCATGCTTCTCCTCTGCTTGATTGTGAGGGGCAGTTTGGCAGGCTAAAGCCACATTGCATATTACAGGGGACGTATTGTGGCATTTTTTTAAGTATGCGTATAAAGTATTAAGTAGTTAGAAATGTAAAAAATGTGAGTGGGCAGATGTTTTATCACCCTAAACCTCAGAAAACTTACCTGCCCCATCACAGGGCAGATCATAGTTATAAGTCTGGTAGTTTCTCCCTTTTTCAAACAAGTTTCCCCTATAATCTGTATAAAAAGCACTTCTCCAAAGTGAAAGCCTATCATGATACTGAGATACATGAGATAGTCATCATCTGATAAAAATCAGACTGTTTACTCATGAGTAATGTAGACTACAGGGATTTTGCTCATATAATAAGGGAAATAGTACAGTTTATATTGGTTCAAATCATGTATGCTTGTAAAATATGCACTTTATACAGCAGTGTCTAGTAGAAAAAAGTACATCCATGACCTGTGGATACATTAGCTTCTAATATTCAGCAGTAGATGCAGTTCTGAGGAACCTGCACACGTTGACTTCAGCATAACTCTATGAACGCTTGGAAAAAAGCAAAAGAAATAGACATAGTTACATAGTTACATAGTTAGTCACGTTGAAAAAAGACACAAGTCCATCTAGTTTGACCAAAAAAGAAAAAACACAATCCCATATGCACAATCCCTCACCCAAAATTGATCCAGAGGAAAGTGAAAAACCCCAGCCAAGCATGCTCCAATTTGCTACAGCGGGGAAAAAATTGCTTCCTGATCCCTCGAGAGGCAATAAGATTTTCCCTGGATCAACTTTACCTATAAATGTCAGTACCCAGTTATGTTGTGTACATTTAGGAAAGAATCCAGGCCTTTTTGAAAGCAATCTACTGAGCTGGCCAGAACCACCTCTGGAGGGAGTCTATTCCATATTTTCGCAGCTCCTAATGTGAAGAAACCTTTCTGTATTTGGAGATTAAATCTTTTTTTCCTCTAGATGTAAAGAGTGCCCCTTTGCCATCTGTGATGACCTTAAAGTGAATAACAACACCAAGTTCACTATATGGACCACTTATGTATTTGTACATGTTGATCACAATCCCCCTTTAATTTCCTCTTCTCAAGAGGGAATAGATTCAGTTCCTCTAATCTTTCCTCATAGCTGAGCTCCTCCATGCCTCTTATCAGTTTGGATGCCCTTCTCTGCACTTTCTCCAGTTCCCCGATATCCTTTTTGAGAACCGGTGCCCAAAACTGAACTGCATGTTCCAGATGAGGTCTTACTAATGTTTTGTACAGGGGCAAAGTGATATCTCTCTCTGGAGTCCATACCTCTCTAAATACAAGAAAGGACTTTGCTCGCTTTGGAAACCGCAGCTTGGCATTGTATGCTATTATACCTGATTGGGCTTAAGCAAGAATCTGAACATGTATTTATAGCCCAAACTTTTTTCCAGGTGGTAACACATGGAATATAGCCAAGATCCTCAATGTCAAACAAGTCTTACTACTAAATTTGAAGAAGTCACACTTGCAACAAGGTTCCCACCAGCATGTCAGAAACAGAGACTTTACCAGCTACAGTAGATGTGGAACTCACATGCTGCTATTAGCATCAACATGCTGCAAATACAACAGTCAGTCTCAGCCTTTCAAATGTGCTCAGAGAACCAAGAGAACTTTCTTAGGAGATCCAATATCGGTAGTGGAGCTCACTGAGAGATCTGAGAGCAGAGGCATGCGTTAGGAGTTTGAGGGTGTCTCTGGTTATGCTGCCTTTTCAAAGTCCTTTGTGAATGAAAGAACCCACCACATCTCATCCAAGTCCCCTCCACCTGTCATGCCTCTGTGCACCTTTATAAGGAAGCTTCTAAACTATCATAACCAAGATGCAGTCCTTTAACCCCCCAAAACAAATAGGTGTGTATAGTATGAAAATACAACCATTTTGTTCTATCCAGACTTCTCTCTTGAAGTGCAAAGTCAACATACACAATTTATCTCCATATAGCTTAATCTCAAGGATTTCAGCATACCTTCAAATAATGGTCTACAATGTTAAAATCTGAATTAACCCCATGTACACTGCTATACACATCATAGCAGTGTGCAAAGGGTTCATTTAGAGTCTTAAGCGTTAACACGTGTGCACACCCCTGTAGCATCTCATGTAATCTTTATACAGTATATGTGAGCATTTTGGATTTGAGCACAGGCATATCTCCATTTCTGTGGTCTACTCTGCTAAGCTTTGAGCAAAGAAAAGGGTCAAAGTGCACTTTTTTACTTACAACGGGGAGGGGTTACTCAGATGGATTGAAATTCGCACTGGACCTGCACTTTCACAGGCGCCATAAATTAGACTGCTTTGTGAACTAGTGTTGTACAGTAGCCATAACCCTCTACATAAAAACCTTGTGCCTCTCTTTTTCATGTATATCTGACTAGATCTCTAGCAAACTGTTCTACTATAGTTAGGAGTTTCCCAAATGGAACCCCCCCCCCATTTTTTTGTTTTACCTCTTGCTACACCCCATCAGCTATACTCCACTTCAAGTGCACCTGCCAATTCAAATATACATAGGGTGTAGTGATGCATAACAGAGATACATTTTTCTGCCGAATTCAAAATGAATCCGCATTGTATAGATGGAACACCAAATAAACCCAAAGTCTTTCCTGCCTCCCTGCTTTTAAGCTGCCTTTAGAATTCCCTTTATTAAGAATGAAGCTTCTACCCTTCACGACACAACATGAAGTTGTTTGTTTTTTGGTTTTTTTTGGAGCCTATTGCTCCAATTGTTTGCAAGACTTCAAACGTTTGCTGCCTGTAAGGTTACCCTGCTGTTGCATCCATTCAGTTTACCTTACTGTTTCTTCCTGGGTCCACTAAGCTGTACCTACTCTACCAGCACAGAGTACCCTCCCCCTTTCTTTTCATTATTACTACTTGTTTAAATATACTTTGTACTATAAGTAATTCATTGCCACAATTTTTCTTTCACCTCTCACCAATACTTGTTTGCCCTGGGTCCTTAGCCATGCATATTAATGTTGTCTTCTGTCACATATTAAACAGCTCGATGTCTTGAATTGGAATGCACATGGCCTAAATAATATGTTTGAATAATATACTGTACCGTATAGTCCTGAATTACATAAGTAACAACACCCAGGCATTGTGATCCTTCAGGAGACACTTTTTTCTGGCAATACTCTATAGAACTCTATAGAAGTGTCAGCCCTGATTAAGCACATACTCCCAGTACTCTACAGGAGTTTCAATCCTGATTAGGCACAATGTCAATTTGGCACTCTTAGATTTGAAACTAGATCATATATATGTATATAAGCGTTCTGGCATGGCACAATCAATGCTAAACCAGTGACCATTCTATAGCCCCCTCTTTACTCAGCAGACATGCCCCATGATGCAGTCAATGTAATGTCCACCCTTGCACATGCCTACACTGTTTGGATTAAAGACTTCAAAAATATGATTAATTCCTATCTAGACACAATAACTTCTAGAGCCTAAATTAATTTCAAACTTCACACACTATCCCCTTAATGCAAGAGATAGGCCTGGTTGATGAGTGGCACCATTACTCTTGTTCATTTATTTTCCTATTTGTTCTCATGTATAAATTTAGCCTTTTCTTCTAGAAGCCTACTCCCACTGGTCATGTCAGCCAGCCACCTACCTGTCAAGCCATTGCCCATTGGCTGTTATCCTTGATTAAGGTCAAGCCCCCCCCCCCCTTCTTTCCCCAATATGAGTTTTGGAAATTCATCCCTTTTTAGTTCTACCTGTTCCCATCAGATATGGATCTAAACCTTCAATGGTCTCATTTAATGCGCAATCACGTAGCCTGGATTTCTCTTAAAAAGAATTGGATAACAAAATGAAACAAGCTCAAGCCAAGTATTTTGATAACCCCTCCAATTCCACCAGTCCCTTCTTAGGCTCTGTTGACACCTGTACGATGCACCTTTCTAAAGTGTGTGTAAAGTCATGCAACAAAATGCATGATAACAAGCACTATATTGTTTTGGTGGGGTACAATTTTAAAAAATGGATCATGGACTTCTTTGGTGTGATTTAGATGCCGTAGGCAGCCCATTCAATTGAACGAACTGCTATGTATGGTAATGTATGTGTGCAACAAAATGCACGATAACAAGCACTATATGTTTTGGTGGGGTACAATTTTAAAAAATGGAACATGGACTTCTTTGGTGTGATTTAGATGCCGTAGGCAGCCCATTTAATTGAACGGACTGCTATGTATGGTAATGTATGTAAAATGTGCAGCAAAGCATGTGCACTGGCACATTGCACAGATCTGAACCCAGCTTAAATACACTGCAAATAAACCAAGAAGTAGACTATTCTGAAAGAGCAAAAAAAAATTTTTCCTACAAGGTAAAATATCTTTGAACAAAAGTGAGTTAGAAACAAAGAGATCTACTTGATATCCCATTGTAAGTTGATGTAGTTGTCTACAGTGATTTTCTTCCCTAATTAAAATGGCCCAGGTCTAGACAGAATCCCAATCAAGTGTTAAAACTGCACTGATATTATTACACCTGACTTACTGCAGGTATTCCTTAGTGCATTATAAAACAGGAAGGCTTCCCCATCCTGTGCAAGAGTTCTATTATTTTAACCCACAAGCCCGGCAAAGATGTTCAAAAAATATGACTTCCACAGACCAACTTCCCTCCTGACCGCTGATGCCAACATGACTTGTATGTGTACAATCATAACTTGTAGCATACATTTAGACCAAATGGTTATTACTATTGATGTACTTTATCAATCTCTGCAGAAAACTATGGTTAGATGACAACAGTGGTCAAGACATAATTGTCTTTTTTTTACACATCCAAGGCCTTTGATGGCATGCCATGGTCCTTTCTAAGGGCTATCCTTGGTGGGCTGGCTATGATTAGGTTACAAATTGGATGAGCTTGCTTTACTACAATCTTAGAGCCATATGTTGCACAAATGAAACTAAGCAGGAATGCCTGGTATCTCCATTGTTGTGCACCATCGCCACAGTACCACTAGCAATTAGAATACAACAACATCCCCAGATAGTGGGCCTCAATGTTGCATACCTCAAAGAAAAACTAGGACTTTGTGCAGGTGACTTTTTTACAGATGGCTATTGATATTATTGCTGAATTGTGTAATTACAATTATCTATAAACTGGACCAAATTAACCATCTTCTCCATTTACCCACAACACGTCCCTGTGAATACCTCCTATCTGTTCTTAACAGTTTAACGTTTTAGGTTTCTAGCTACACAAAAATAATAGCCACCATAAACCTTTTTTTCCCACCAACATTGACTCACTTTTTAATTGATGAAAAACAAATGTTTGTCCCGGACAAAACTGTCCCTTTTGGTAACTGGTTCAATCAACTTATTTAAATTTGGATGTCCAAAATTCTATATGTGTTTCTAAGAACCCCTGTTTACAGTATTTCAAAATGTCACTATCTGACTTTAGCCTTTATATGAAACTATAAAAGTGCAGGATTTTCACATAGAAGACTTACATTCTCTACTTAATGGGGAGGTTTAGCACTTCCATGCCTGCATAAATAATATAGCCCAACTCTTCCTGATGTTCAAGTGGTTTGTTGAAGTTGATACCCATTAGGCACAAGTACTTGGATTTAACCTATATGCATGGCCCAAAATAACTGCTCTATAAGCTTTTAAAGGCCAAAGCTGCATTCAGTCTGTTGCTGTATTTTATCAGGCTACAAAATTTCTACAAAACAGACTGGGATTGCCAAAGTAGGTTGGGGGAAACCACAGTTCTCGTTGAGTCATCTAAACTTACTGATGTAACTGGATGGCTGGACTGTGGTTTCTTGGTCAATTTCTAGGAAATGTGACTTTAAAATCATCACTTACCATAGTTAACTTTTAAACTTTGTAATGGATGGACTTCGGAAACAGCTAACAAGTAAGCTCTATAATTGGTTGATTATTTCCAAGGCAAATTTAAATGTAATATATTAACCCCACCACTGTGCAACCAATATAACGAAATAAATAAATATATAAATGACCCTAGTATCAGCTGCTCACCTCCAACAATAAATGTGCCTTAATTTGTATCAAAGAATATATTCAGTATATATATATATATATATATATATATATATATATAAAATTATATATATAATTATATATATACAGTATCTCACAAAAGTGAGTACACATCACATTTTTGCAAATATTCTATTATATCTTTTCATGTGACAACACTTAAAAAATAACACTTTGCTACAATGTAAAGTAGTGAGCGTACAGCTTGTAAAACAGTGTAATTTTGCTGTCCCCTCAAAATAACTCAACACACAGTTATTAATGTCTAAACCACTGGCAACAAAAGTAAGAACACCCCTAAGTGAAAATGTCCAAATCTGGCCCAATTAGCCATTTTCCCTCCTCGGTGTCATGTGACTTGTTAGTTTTACATGGAAAACAGGTGTGTTAAATTTGGTGTTATCGCTCTCACTCTCTCATACTGGTCACTGGAAGTTCAACATGGCATCTCATAGCAAAGAACTCTCTGAGGATCTGAAAAAAAGAATGGCCTAGGCTATAAGAAGATTGCCAAGACCCTGACACTGAGCTGCAGCACCGTGGCCAAGACCATACAGTGGCTTAACAGGACAGGTTCCACTCAGAACAGGCCTCACCATGGTTGACCAAGGAAGTTGAATGCATGTGCTTAGCATCATATCCTGAGGTTTTCTTTGGGAAATAGACGTATGAGTGCTTCCAGCATTGCTGCAGAAGTTGAAAGGGTGGGGAGTCAGCCTGTTAGTGCTCAGACCATACGCCGCGCACTGCATCAAATTGGTCTGCATGGCTGTTGTCCCAAAAGGAAGCTCTTCTAAAGATGATGCACAAGAAAGCCTGCAAACCGTTTACTGAAGACAAGCAGACTAAGGACATGGATTACTGGAACCATGTCCTGTGGTCTGTTGAGACCAAGATAAACTTATTTGGTTCAGATGGTGTCAAGTGTGTGTGGCAGGGACCAGGTGAGGAGTACAAAGACAAGTGTGCCTTGCCTACAGTCAAGCAGTCAAGCATGGTGGTTGGAGTGTCATGGTCTGGGGCTGCATGAGTGTTGCACTGGGGAGCTACAGTTCATTGAGGGAACCATAAATGCCAACATGTACTGTGACATACTGAAGTAGAGCATGATCCCCTGCCTTTGGACATTGGGCCGCAGGCAGGGCAGTATTCCAACATAATAATGACACAAAACACACCTCCAAGACAACCCCTGCCTTGCTAAAGAAGCTGAGGGTAAAGGTGATGGACTGGCCAAACATGTCTCCAGACCGAAGCCCTATTGAGCATCCTCAAATTTAAGGTGGAGGAGCGCAAGGTCTCTAACATCCACCAGCTCTGTGATGTCATCATGGAGGAGTGGAAGAGCACTCCAATGGAAACCTGTGAAGCTCTGGTGAACTCCATGCCCAAGAGAGTTAAATGGCAGAAAATGGAGAAAGGATGGCCGCACTCCAAATTAATGCCTTTATTGAATGAAGCTTAATCCATACACCAATCAGAGACACCGGTCCAGATGATAGCTGATGCGTTTCGCACCATTAACGGTGCAAAACGCATCAGCTATCATCTGGACCTGTGTCTCTGATTGATGTATGGCTGTCCTTTCTCCATTTTCTGCCATTTGAATTTGCTGAGCCGACACCCTTCTTCTCCTATATACCAGGACAGTGTGAACACAAGCGATACAACTTGGAGTGGTAATTACCTTGATTTGGTGTTTTTGGACTACCCAAGAGGGTTAAGGCAGTGCTGGAAAATAATGGAGGCCACACAAAACATTGACACTTTGGGCCCAATTTGAACATTTTCACTGTACACACTTTTGTTGCCAGCGGTTTAGACATTAATGGCTGTGTGCTAAGTTATTTTCAGGGGACAGCAAATTTACACTGTTATACAAGTTGTACACTCACTACCTTACCTTGTAGCAACGTGTCATTTCTCCAGTGTTGTCACATGAAATGATATAATAAAATATTTACAAAAATGTGAGGGGTGTACTCACATTTGTGACATACTGTAGATACGCATATATACTCTACAGTGAATTGGCTATAAAAACAAAATAAAACGAAAACAGTGAAATAAATAAAATGTAATTTAAACACTAATTTCAGCCACATTATAGCCGAGGAGGAAACAGATATGCATATTATAAAACCTGAATGAGGAGGTCAAACACTTTTCATGAGTGTCAGTCCTTAAAGTGGAGGGTCATATCACATTGTAGTGTGGTTCACTTTGAGAAATGTTTAATTTAAGCAAGGTCTGGATTGTTCTGATTGAACTCACCATTTTGAAATATAGATTGTGAAATATAGACCCCCCCCCCCCCCGTATCTCCAGCAACCCCTGTGTCTCCAGTGGCCTCTGTGTCTCTGGCAGCCTCTATGTCTCCAGTGACCCCTGCACTCCTGTGTTACCAGTGACCCAGCATACCCAGTGACTTCATTCCCCCTGTGTCTCTGGTGGCCCCAGCATCTCCAGTGACCCCTGTATTTCTGTGTCTCCAGTGACTCCTGTTTCATAAGTGACCCCACTAGCTCCAGTGAATCCAGTGCTTCTACATCACCTAGTGACAACTTAGATTCCTGTGTCACCCCATGCCCCCGGAGCATCCTGTCTCACACAATTGAGCCCATAGCATCTTATGTCATCTTGTGACTCCAGTATACTGTGAGCACCTATGTAACACTTGTTTCTGCACCCAGCTTCAGGTATGCTACTGTGTTTCCTGATCTCTATCTCCCTGTGGAGATGGACCCCAGTCTATAACAGCTATAAGAATTAACTCTTAAATTTATACATAGCACAATGGGCTGCCCCATCCCAGCCACCCACCCACCCACCCACAAGTTTGTATCCTAGGTCTACTTCATTCTCCAATATTCTCATCTCTACTCCATGAAATGCTATTCATTGCTGGAAAAACAGTGGTGTTTCAGTTGATGTTTGGAAATTTTTCCTCTATGTTACACTGGATTGGCCTTGTAACTGCTACTCTACCCTTCAAAAAGTTAGCCTTTGCACACAGAGCATGTCCAGTGAAATTGGGAAAAACCTGGAACACTTGGCTAGAATATACCAGTGGCGTCCATTAGGGGCACCGCCCCATCTCTCCACTCCACCCCCCTATATACAATGGATAGATTCATGCATAGCATGAATCTATCCATGGCCGCCACACCTCCTACTCATGCGTCCCGGCCCCTTTCAGGGCACCAGGTGCATGAATTACAGCGACGGGGGGGTGGTTTAAGCACCTGATTAGAGCCAGAGGCTCTTATAGGCTTCAAAATCAGGTGGGCTCGGGTCGCAGAGGTTGTGCTCCAATCCCACCCAGGTGTGTTATAACAGCGAATTAATATTCGCTGCTGAAACACTGATCCTCAATCCGGCCAATCAGAAGCGGGAGTGAGACCCATTTTTGGATTGGCTGAAAAGAGAAGACTCCTGATTGACCGCCGAGGAGGAGGGAGAAAATAGAAGCCCCCGCCGTCTTGATGACCCAGAGAATGGGAGGCGGCAGGAGAACGGGAGGCCGCCGAGCAGGGAAAGCCACCGCCAAGCATCGGAAGCCGCCGGGGATAGGGTAAGTGCTGCCGACAGGGGGGGGGGGGGGGGTTGGCATAATTTTTGCCGCCGCCCCAAACAAAATTTTCCACCGGCCGCCACTGGAACATACTCCCTTACCTTATAGTAGTAGTAGTTATTATAGTAGTTATTTTGTTGTTTATAGTAGGACCCTTAGATCTCTGCATTTTCCTGTGGGTGGATGCTACCATGAGACCCCTGAATAAGCCCTGTCCTCAAAATAATAAGCAGACACTTTTTGATCTGTTAGTACTGTTTTATTGTTGTATTCTTTTTTCTGTTAGAGAATTTGGCAGAATAACCATCATATTTGTTATAATATGCTTGTTGCAACTGCGTTGCTTATGCTGATACCCAATAAAACTTGTTTTGACAAAAAAAAAATTTCATACTTAAGGTAATCAACAACTGACTATGGTTCTTGCATAAGCCCAATTGTGACTAGCCCTCTAAAGATGTTGCAACTTAAAAAAAAAAAAACAGGAGTAGCACATTAAAACCAATAACTTAACCAACATCTTCATTCATATTTCCATGATCAAAGTTGAAATAAAGTACTGTTGAAAATTTCACCTTTTGAATCAAATCAAAATACTTCTGAAAATGTGAAACTAGGCTTTTGCCCTTTTCCCTCCCACATTGGCTCCAAGTCATATATAGCACAATCAGGGCACACTAGTTTTGCATCACAATACTACAAAGACACTGACATTGTTTAAGCCTGGGCATTAGGGCTGCATTGCAAATCCAGGTCTCTTATTCACTTTTTCTCTGAAGTTAGTAAAGATAGCCATAGCTAAATTTCGATCCATGTATGGCCATTCCTGTGGGAACGGGAATGTTGGAAAACTTTTGTCGTCCAGCGGCTGCAGTGTAGTCCGACAGTGGAGAGTCTCCACTGTTAAAATACAATGGCACAGCAGGGAGGATTCCTCCATCCACCTTGCTCGTTTTTTTGTTTTTTTTTTTCAATCAGCCCATTGGTCATATATGGCCAGCCTAAGATAACAATTTCGGTGACAACTGCAATGAGTAAAAATTGTTCATTTAAAATCTTTGTTTGTTTTCTCCGTGCATATCTAAAAAAAGATAAATAATAATAATAGGGCCAGTGAGATATAATTCACTACTGTAGTCTCATGCCTGCATTACCTTTGCATAAAGGCAGACCAAAATCATACAGTAAAGTCTGAAACATTTATTAAAAGCAATGGATGTGCACAAATTAACACACAAATTTGTAAACATCTGGCAGTGAAATCTGCATTATGTACATAATAATGTGTAAGTTGTTTCCTCAATTTTCAAACTGAGCAAAATAAGTGTCAGAATGTCAAAAACAATATGTAACTAAAGTAACTGAAAATGTAAGCAAATCATTCAACTGTAACTGCAAACGTACATTAATGACTGACTACTGATAGTGAACGAATAGCTGTACATTACACTGAAAAATGACTGTGTAAGAGGTTGCATATCCCAGATGTACAATAGACAATGGCACTCTAAGGCCGCTTTCACACGGGGCAGATCCATTCAGCGTACTCCGCTAGCTCAGCGGGAAATCGACCCATTGTTCCCCGTTGAGCAGGCGGATGACAGGTGCGTCTCTGCTCACTGTGCAGGGACGAACCTGTCAG
This sequence comes from Aquarana catesbeiana, assembly GCF_042186555.1. Classification (NCBI taxonomy): domain Eukaryota; kingdom Metazoa; phylum Chordata; class Amphibia; order Anura; family Ranidae; genus Aquarana; species Aquarana catesbeiana. The sequence continues at coordinate 286,589,817 of NC_133324.1, forward strand.
AACCTCGCTGATCTCTATGGGAAGAGCGGTTGAAAACTGACAGCATGCCGGTTTTTATCCGATCCAATCTGCTCAACGGATGGCGAATGTATGGCCACCGTCTGTTTTCAGTGGATCTTGTTGGATTGAATGGCAGGTGCGTGTCAAGGGACATATCTCCGCTGACATCCATCTGCTCATTCAAGTCAATGGGTGGCCCGCTCGGATCCGCCTGAAAAACCGACAGGGGGACCTAATTGGCCCACTGGTGTAGAAGGGGCGAAAATGTTGGGGGTTTTTTTGTTTGTTTTTGGGGCGTAAAGAAGGGTTATTTTTAATTATTTATTTTGCTGTCTTTATTCCTGATTTTGTTCCCCCTGGGGAGATTCACTTTCTCTAATCGTCATTTACTGGGAGAGGAAAGAGGTACAGTATCTGCAGAACAGGACAGTGGGACATAGACAGCTAAATAGAAAAGCTGACAGTGCTATCAAGCCTATTCAGCTCATTCAATTACTTAAGGCCTTGTTCACACAGCTGATTACTTGCTTGCCCCATGCAGGGCCATGTTTTGCCAGAACGGGGATGCACAGGTGCTACATGCATCCCCGTGGCAGCAGTCCCATAGATATCTATTGGGACAGGCGGCTGCACGAACACAGCCACTGCGTCTCAATGTGACATTGGTGCGGGTGCACTGAACACACCCAGGGTGAATTCGGGGACCAGCACAGATGTCATTCTGGGATATATTGATTGTGTTCATGCAGCCATGCTATTTTGCCTGTACATTTCTGTGCCTGCAAAACACGTCCCTGCACAGGGCACGCAAGTTATTGACCGTGTGAACAAGTCCTAAAGATAATTGCGGGGGAGGGGGGCAATGGGCGCAAATGGGACCTTATATGAAGCATGCAGTCTCAGGTACAACCAACTAACAATAGTATATATATATATAAACATATTTTTTTATTTTGGTACATTAAGACCATAAATGACAGGATAAAAATAATAATTGATAGTGGTAATATAACCCATAAATCTCATCTATACCCATAAATTTCATCTATATACACATACATGTTGATTATTAATTAATAATCAACATGTATGTATATATAGATGAAACTTATGGGTTATATTACCACTATCAATTATTGTTTTTACCCTGTCATTTATGGTCCTAATGTACCAAAATAAAAAAAATAAAAAAATATATATATATATCTATATACATATATACTATTGTTAGTTGGTTGTCCCTGAGACTGCATGCTTCATATAAAGTCCCACATGCCCCCATTGCCCCCTTCCCCCCGCAATTCTCAATAGATAAGGATGGAGGTACATGACTTATCTGGTCTTGACCTCATATAAAGTCCCAAACAAGTGTCTTCTTCTCAAGTCCTAAAGATAAACATGTAGTTGTGGAAGTAAAAGCAGAATGATAGCTCTAAACAAGATGTGTTTATCATATCCAACATTTGATGGTGCTTAGTCTTTCTCAAGGCCAGAACGTTGCATGTAATAAACGCCTCTTGTTTGGACATATTCTCCTGCTTTAGGACCCATGAGTACATCCACAGCTATACTGTATGTTTATTTATTAATGTAATTCTGCTACAGAACACCCAAGCAGATTTTCACCAAACAGTGTGCAGTGACTACAATCTGGTAAAAACTTAAAAAATATACTTTCACTATTATATTTCTATTGTATAAAAAACTCAATTTGCAATGTTGTTCTTATGTTTAATACACTAATAATCCTGCATAGTATTGCATGTTTGTTTTTTTATGAGTACTTATACACATAATTTAAGTTTAAATTCTTGTAGGAACATGATTCACTGAAGTCTGCGGACCGTATTTGCCGGCAACTTCTTTACCACCTGACCCCACATTCCAAATGGCATAGACACAGTCTACCTCAGAGGAAAAGCATGGCATGGTGAGCTGAGAGTGAAAAAGTGGCACCCTAGACCCTGTATTGTTACAAATTTAAAGTTGTAAACCATTTCAATATACCCAGTGAAGTAATTACCCTCCGGTGTTACACAGAAATTAAACAAATCATCTTACATAAGGTGTAATTGTCTATCTGCAGTCGTCTCTTCTCTACAGCTGTTCAAATTGCAGAATTTATACAGCTTGTCTGAGATTTCAGAAAGCAGGGGGCAGAGATCTGAAGATACACACCGCAGAGCTCAATGAGAGCTGATTGGAGGGAAGAAACACTCCTCATCCTACACACAGCCACAGGAACAGAGCTGAGGCTGTCAGTCACAGGATGTGTGCTGGAGATCCCTCCCCTGTGACCTATTTCTCTTGGTGTCAGGAAAACCTGTCAGATGTGACTCATGCAGATAGCAGAGGAACGAGGCAGCAGACAGAAATGTCACTTAGAGCTCTGGATTGAGACAAGTACACACTATATAAAAGGATATGTTATGTTCATATTTCATGTCAGAAGTTCACATCCACTTTAACTGGTTGTTGTAAAAGCTATTTTGTAAAGTTATTGGAAATTACATTTCCTTTTGAATTTACAGTAATTTATGACTTTCTATAAGACCCCTTTCACACTAGGGCGGTGGGTGTGTCGGCGGTAAAACGCCGCTATTTTCAGCGGCGCTTTACCGTCAATTTCGCGGCGCTACTCGGCCGCTAGTGTGGCGCTTTTACCCCCCCTGCTAACGGCCAAGAAGCAGCGATATGCAGGCGGTATAGCTGCGCTACCCCATTGATTTCAATGGGCAGGAGCGGGGCAGGAACGGTGTAGGAGTGGTATATACACCGCTCCTTCACCGCTCCAAAGATGCTGCTAGCAGGACTTTTTTTAGCGTCCTGCCAGCACACCACTCCAGTGTGAAAGCCCTCGGGGCTTTCACATGGGAGAGACAGCAGCGGCTCTTTCAGGATGCTTTTGCAGGCACTATTTTTAGCATTATAGCGCCTGCAAAGCGCCCCAGTGTGAAAGGGGTCTAACTGTCAAGTATTTCAATGTTTTTCTCCCTGTAACCATGGCAACAATTTAAAGTCAGAATTTCCCAGAACCCTTATCCCTTTTTTTCTGTATTTTTTTTTTACCCTACAACAAGCTTGCACAGAGCTTGAAAACAAATTAAAGACAGCCCATTACAAGTTTCTTCTTTAGTGAGATATGTGTGCCATTTTATGAAAGGCAGAATCATTTATATAATGTTCAATTATAAAGAGTTAAGAAAGAACGAGGGATTGGTTTATGCCAACATAAACAAAACACAAGCAGGTAAAGATGCACAATAAAGTATTTTTTTCCAGAACCATTTTATGGTTTTCAAATTCATTCATGACAAGACTGTCAATGTGTGTCTGAATTTATTGTATCAGGAGTGTCCATCAGCATGACATGCAGTATTTATGAAGGAAAGGGAAATATTTTGTATGCTATTATATTTAACATAATTCCATAAATAAGAACATTCTATTGTTTTTGTAGAATTTAGACTAAAAGGAAAAATGTAATGACAATAAGAATATGTTTTCAGTATTTCTTACGTAAAGGATTTTACGCATCTGATCAAAAAGATTGCCTATTGGATTATAATTGGGAAGTGTCAAAATGTGCTACAAGCAGCTATAGTCCTGAAAATTGTCACACAATCTTTGTCTATTTCATACAAAATTACAAATGTCTCTATCTAGAGCCAGCTATGATGACCTAAGGCTGCTGAAAATCTTAGAGTGGACCTTGTACTAAAATGAAATAGCTGCTCATAACATCAGGCCTCTAATCAAATTACTGTATGAAGTCAGTGAAAAAAAAAAAATCTGGTTTCTATGCACAGCACCTAGGCAAGGGTGATATTACAATCCTTCCTACGAGATCTTTGGAAGACTTAGGATCTCAAATCTTGTTAGCTGCTGTAGCATCTTGAGAGGTTTGGGATATGCTGTTCCCAGGATGTTACTGGAAGGAATATAACCTTGCCTAGGCATGGAAGCTGTAGTAAGAAAGGTACTGTATATTTACTAGCTTACTTCCCCAATGGCACTTTTTTTTTTACTGGCATCATACAGTTACACATGAGGCCTGATGTACTGAGCGGACCTGGCCTGTTAGTGCAAGGTCCACTTTAAATGTCACTTCCTTGTAAACGTGCCAACCATAACAAAATTGAAGTCTTTTACTGCCTACGCAATTGGTTCTTATTACGGTACTGGTCATATGACTATGGTAGATGGACTGTCCCAGTTAGCTCTAAGGAAGTGATTGGTGTTCCTGCACAACAATAAGAGGAAAGACTACAATACAGGTTGCAAGATATAAAGTATAAAAATGAGACAGCACTGCATATATAATAAACCAAGATAATATAAACTGAAATTTGTGTACAGTATAAGTGCTCAAAAAAAGTCCAATAATAAGTGATATTTCTTCCACTAGCATGCAGGAAGATGCTTTTTCTTGCTTCAAACGACCTCCATATCCATAGTGCTCTCGCCACCACATGCAATGCTCGCTCACCTCCTTGGCTTCATCTGGAATGCTCGCTCACCTCCTTGGCTTCATCTGGAATTCCTCCAGATGAAGACACGTGAGAGGTGGCGTAACTAGTAGAGGTGGAGCCTGGTAGTGGAACCTTGTCGCAACAAGTGAGATCATTCTGATGATTTTTGTACTAATACTTTTAAACTTTTTAATAAATGTGAGTTGAATACTAGCTGGGGTGGTAAGGTTTAGTTTTTAATCCCTTGGATACTGCACCATTGGAGGCACTCTTTGTTTTTTCTATGTATCTGTGGAATTAACAGCAGCCAACGTGGATTCAAGTTTGAAGCAGCATAGTGGAAGGAATCTACATCTGATATAGATTACTACCTGCCCCTTGAGAGTCCAACAGAGATTGCTAAGAACCAGTGAGGATTGTTCCTGAAGGGAGAGTTGCACTGTGTGCAAGGCATGTTTTGACCCCCTATAGCAGTGATGGCGAACCTTGACACCCCAGATGTTTTGGAACTTCATTTCCCGTGATGCTCATGCACTCTGCAGTGTAGTTGAGCATCATGGGAAATGTAGTTCCAAAACATCTGGGGTGCCAAGGTTCGCCATCACTGCTCTATAGGGTCTATCAAGGAGGTGAGTGAGCATTGCATGTGGTGGCGGGAGCACTATGGATATGAAGGTTGTTTAAAGCAAGAAAAACCCTCACATCTTCCTGCATGCTAGTGGAAGAAATATCACTTATAAATTATTATTATTGGACTTTTTTTGAGCACTTATACGGTACACAATTTTCATTTTATATTATCTTGGTTTATTATATATGCAGCACTGTCTCATTTTTATACTTTATATCTTGTTTTTTGTGGGAGCACAGAGGTGACAGCAGCATCAATCCTATGTTAGTCTCTTCAGCATAGTAGCACGCAAATACAGTGGGGATGGAAAGTTTTCAGACCCCCTTAAATTTTTCACTCTTTGTTATATTGCAGCCATTTGCTAAAAACACAGCACCCCATATTGACAGAAAAACACAGAATTGTTGACATTTTTGCAGATTTATTAAAAAAGAAAAACTGAAATATCATATGGTCCTAAGTATTCAGACCCTTTGCCGTGACACTCATATATTTAACTCAGGTGCTGTCCATTTCTTCTGATCATCCTTGAGATGGTTCTACACCTTCATTTGAGTCCAGCTGTGTTTGATTACACTGATTGGACTTGATTAGGAAAGCCACACACCTGTCTATATAAGACCTTACAGCTCACAGTGCATGTCAGAGCAAATGAGAATCATGAGGTCAAAGGAACTGCCTGAAGAGCTCAGAGACAGAATTGTGGCAAGGCATTGATCTGGCCAAGGTTACAAAAAAAAATTCTGCTGCACTTAAGGTTCCTATAAGCACAGTGGCCTCCATAATCCTTAAATGGAAAATGTTTGGGACGACCAGAACCCTTCCTAGAGCTGGCCGTCTGGCCAAACTGAGCTATTGGGGGAGAAGAGCCTTGGTGAGAGAGGTAAAGAAGAACCCAAAGATCACTGTGGCTGAGCTCCAGAGATGCAGTCGGGAGATGGGAGAAAGTTGTAGAAAGTCAACCATCACTGCAGCCCTCCACCAGTCGGGGCTTTATGGCAGAGTGGCCCGACGGAAGCCTCTCCTCAGTGCAAGACACATGAAAGCCTGCATGGAGTTTGCTAAAAAAACACCTGAAGGACTCCAAGATGGTGAGAAATAAGATTCTTTGGTCTGATGAGATCAAGACAGAACTTTTTGGCCTTAATTCTAAGCGGTATGTGTGGAGAAAACCAGGCACTGCTCATAACCTGTCCAATACAGTCCCAACAGTGAAGCATGGTGGTGGCAGCATCATGCTGTGGGGCTGTTTTTCAGCTGCAGGGACAGGACGACTGGTTGCAATCGAGGAAAAGATGAATGCTGCCAAGTACAGGGATATCTTCTCCAGAGTGCTCAGGACCTCAGACTGGGCCAAAGGTTTACCTTCCAACAAGACAATGACCCAAAGCACACAGCTAAAATAACGAAGGAGTGGCTTCACAACAACTCCGTGACTGTTCTTGAATGGCCCAGCCAGAGCCCTGACTTAAACCCAATTGAGCATCTCTGGAGAGACCTAAAAATGGCTGTCCACTAATGTTTACCATCCAACCTGACAGAACTGGAGAGGATCTGCAAGGAGGAATGGCAGAGGATCCTCAAATCCAGGTGTGAAAAACTTGTTGCATCTTTCCCAAAAACACTCATGGCTGTATTAGATCAAAAGGGTGTTTCTACTAAATACTGAGCAAAGGGTCTGAATACTTAGGACCATGTGATATTTCAGTTTTTCTTTTTTAATAAATCTGCAAAAATGTCAACAATTATGTGTTTTTCTGTCAATATGGGGTGCTGTGTGTACATTAATGAGGAAAAAAAATAAAAAATGATTTTAGCAAATGGCTGCAATATAACGAAGAGTGAAAAATTTAAGGGGGTCTGAATACTTTCCGTCCCCACTGTACCTTACTCATAATAAAGGTTGCAAAACTCCCTGGGTGGCTCTGTCATCCCCCTCCCCACTAAATATTCAAAGAAGCCGGGTGGAATAATGTTGGATGAACAGCGGATGAATCCAATCAGATGGAGCCATTGTCAGAATACAATAGCTCAACAAATGAATTTGTCTATTCCCTCTATTTAGCATTGATGAAGCAACCTTTTAGTGTTGATAGATACAAGCTTGTGGACTAAAATCTTTATTGGCTATACAAGTACATCCAGTAAAACTATCCTAACGCGTTCCAGATGCTGTGGCCTTACTCATAGCATAGATGAAGGAACCTGTTCGATTTTTTTGGTCAACCAGCAGGCTAAATTTAAAAAAATCTATCAGTGTATGGCCAGCTTTAGGTCCACTGGCTGAATGAAGACAAACAAAAAAAAAAAAGATTCTTCCATTAACACAAGCAAGGTGGATCGAGAAATCCCCCCCCCCTCCCCCACCAGGACATTGTACTCTGACAGCAGCTCCTGCCAAAAAAATTTCAGCGTGTCCATTTGACAAAAGCTGGTCCAGCAATTAACTTCTATCAAACAGGGAAGGCCACACACAGATCAAAATTGTGGTACAACTGTCTTGAAGATAAAATAATTATACCAGAGCCTTTGGGTAAAGAAAATTAGGCTTAATATACAAAGAACATCACATGGCGATGCTAGTAAAGAAGTAGAATTTTTGCATGTCTGGCAAATTGTAAACAGTGCTCCACTCGGGTTTACACACAGTTGCTGTCACCATCTATGGTTACATATATACACACAAAGCACACAATAGACTATAGCAGTTGCAGTGTTAGGGATTCAATGTTCTAGCTCACAGGTGTTAAACTGGCGGTCCTCCAGCTGTTGCAGAACTATAAGTCCCATTAGGCATTGCAAGGCTGACAGTTACAAGGGTGACTCCCACAGGCAGAGGCATGATGGGACTTCCGCAACAGCTGGAGGTCCACCAGTTTCACACCCCTGTGCTACTGCCAACTGAAAATTGGGTTTATGCATTTAATGCAAAGAATGCTGCTTATGCGTGATAGTTTTTATTAACATACATATACTGTTTTTCTGTTTTATTTGACAGCCTAAAAAGCAGCTTGCAGCAAAAGTCAAAAATAGAGGCATTGGATCTCTCTGGAATCACATTGTCGCCTAGAGATATGCAGCGTGTGATACTATATTTGCAGGGCCATGGAGACAGCCTAACAAGCATGGACCTAAGCTTTACCGACCTCACAGACAGCACCTTGGCACAAGCCATGCCTGCTCTTTCAGTCCTTCCCAATCTTACGCACCTTGCACTTAATGGAAACCGGCTTACTTGTGCCACCCTGAAGGAACTCAGCGAAGCCATGAAAGACAGTACCAACTTCCCTTCATTGGCCTGGGTGGACCTGGGCAACAATGTGGACATCTGTTCAATGCCACAGCCTTTGCTTTTAGGATTAAGGCGCCGCCTGTGCCAACAGAATCTGCTTCCCACCATCCCTGAGGCCCAGGACAGTGACTTGTCAGAAGGAGGAGTTTCCATGTCATTCCCGCTGCCTTGGGACAGGTGAGGTCCCTCAATGTAGTCAGCACAGAGACAGGGACTGACCACCCCTCCTCACACCAGTGTTGATTCCATCTAACATAACCAGAGATTGTATGTCACACTCACTGTGCCATAGGTGGTATGTTTTCAGCCAAGGAGGTACTACGTAGCCCCACTCATCTTCACCCACTGGGTGAGGAGCCCAGAGGCAAGGCAGCCCATCACAGCTCAGCACCTGCCTCATCACTGTGTGTTCTGTGGATTAATCTCCAAACAAAAGAAGCCCATGATCGCAGCGGGGCAGGGACAGAACTGCAGTGTCAGGAAAACCAGAAAGGGGGGGTGGGTGATTGCCCAAGACCCAGAGGGGGGGGGCATCTGCTGGAGAGGCTCAACTCTGAGGGAGGAAACAGACGTACTTAATTATGGACAAACTGTGAAATGTAATTAATGCAGCAGTGAACAGAATTAAAATGCTGCACAGCTCAGAGAAGAAGAACGCTGTAAATCGGACAGAGACAGTGCAATAAGTGTAAAGGTTTTAGGGACGGTGAGAAATGTACTTTGGCCTGACACAGGAATGCACTCTCAGCACTGCTTGATTAAACTATTCAAAACAGAGAATTTGTACATTAGGTCGAGATATTTTTGAAGAAGATACACAGAAAGTTAATGAAGGATCTATGTGTATTATACTGATAATTCCACTGCTGACACAGATACTTCAATTAGAAAGGAAGAACTTCTTTATATCATACTTTAGTCACAGGAGTAGTCACAGGAGGAGTCACACTGTTAGATATTAATATGATGAAGCCAGGGTAAACAAACCACGCATCACCACAGAACTGTGTACTTCTTACCTTTTTAACACTAGCAGTACCTTCAACTGAAACATTTTGGTTTCTCTGTTAAATATGATACAATTATTTCTCCAATCCCTCATTTGTTTACCGGTGATAAAATGATATTGAGCATATGTGGGTTGTTAGATTATTATAGTTATCCGCATTTTGCTTAATCTGTCATAATATTCCTTAGTATTATTAGGGCAATATTTGACAACATTTTTGCACCACATTGTGTATAGGAGTTGAGAATTTTCACACAATAAATTCTGTGAATATTCTTTTCATTATCCGATTATATGAAGATAAAATTGGTAAACAAAAATGTTCCACTGATTGTATTGTTGAGGGCGTAAATCAGATTTTAATGTTGGGACATTTCTGTTCTATAATATGCAAGGTCAACTTTAATCGAAACTCAGCACTAATAGGAATATGAACTGTCCTGCAAATTGCCTAGTCCTCTTTGGTTTTAATACTTTGCCTAAAGGGTCTGTAACAAGCATGCAGATGGGAAGGTTAGAATATGGTTAGATCCCATACTAGGGAATTAACAAAAGTTTGGTGCCATTATCATGGTGCAGGAAACTTGGCATTTGTGACGTGCAGCACATTAACCACTTCAGCCCTGGAAAGATTTGCCCCCTTCCTGACCAGGCTATTTTTTGTGATACGGCACTGTGTCGATTTAACTGACAATTGCGCGGCCAAGCGATGTGGCTCCCAAACAAAATTGACGTCCTTTTTTTCCCCACAAATAGAGCTTTCTTTTGGTGGTATTTGATCACCTCTGCGGTTTTTATTTTTTGCGCTATAAACAAAAAAAGTGCGACAGTTTTGAAAAAAACACAATATTTTGTACTTTTTGCTATAATAAATATTCGAAAAAAAAAAATAAAATAATTTATTTATCAGTTTAGGCCGATATGTATTCTTCTACATATTTTTGGTAAAAAAAAAATTGCAATAAGCGTATATTGATTGGCTTGTGCAAAAGTTATAGCGTCTACAAAATAGGGGATAGATTTATGGCATTTTTATTATTATTAGTTTTTTTTACAGTGATGGTGATCTGCGATTTTTATCAGGACTGCAGCGTTGCAACGGACACATCGGACATTTTTTTGGGACCAGTGACATTTATACACCAATCAGAGCTAAAAATAGCCACAGATTACTATATAAATGTCACTGGCAGGGAAGGGGTTAACACAAGGGGCGATCAAGGGGTTAACTGTTTTCCCTATGTGTGTTTCTAACTGTGTGGGGAATGTGGCTGACTAGAGGAGGAGACAGATTGTTGTTCCTACTTAGTAGGAACATACATAGAAAGTCCATACTTAGTAGGAACACACGATCTGTCTCCTCTCCCCTGACAGAACCTGGATTTTTACACACACAGATCCCAGTTCTCGCTCTGTCACGAGCCATCGCGGGTGCCTGGCGGTCATCGCGCCCCCCCGGGCACATGCATCGGTTTTGGGGTAACGCTGCAGGCAAGCGCACAGCGTCTTAAGGAGCTGACGTACGGCTAGCAGTGCCAACCTGCTGCAGTATAACTGCGGCGGCTGGTCGGCAAGGGGTTAATTAAGCAGACAGACCTAGACTATTCCTAGACTATATTGTCAAAAGCATTGTGACACCTGCCTTTACACGCACATGAACTTTATTCGCATCCCAGTCTTTGTCCGTAGGGTTCAATATTAAGTTGGCCCACCCTTTGCAGCTATAACAGGTTCAACTCTTCTGAGAAGGCTGTCCACAAGGTTTAGGAGTGTGCCTATGGGAAAGTTTGACCATTCTTCCAGAAGCGCATTTGTGAGGTCAGGTACTGATGTTTGGCGAGAAGGTCTGACTCGCAGTCTCTGGTCTAATTCATCCCAAAGGTGTTCTATCAGATAGAGGTCAGGACTCTGTGCAGGCCGGTCAACTTCCTCCACCCTAAACGTCCTCATCCATGTCTTTATGGACCTTGCTTTGTGCACTGGTCCAAATCATTTGGTGGAGGGGAGATTATGGTGTGGGGATGTTTTTCAGGCCCTTAGTTCCAGTGAAGGGAACTTTTAAGGCATCAACATACCAAGACATTTTGGAAAATTTCATGTTCCAAACTTGTGGGAACAGTTTGGGGATGGCCCCTTCCTGTTCCAACTTGACTGCGTACCAGTGCACAAAGCAAAGTCCATAAAGACATGGATGAGCGAGTTTGGGGTGGAGGAACTTGACTGACCTGCACACGGTCCTGACCTCAACCCAATAGAACACCGGGATGAATTAGAGCGGAGACTGCAGGCCAGGCCTTCTCGTCCAACATCAGTGCCTGACCTCACAAAATGTGCTTCTGGGAGAATGGTCAAACATTCCCATAGACACACTCCTAAACATCGTGGACAGCCTTCCTAGAAGAGTTGAAGCTGCTATAGCTGCAAAAGGTGGGCCAACTCAATATTGAACCCTACAAACAAAAACAAAATACATATGTGTGTAATGGCAGGTGTCCCAATACTTTTGACAATATAGTATATTTCAAGTATACTTGCACCATCCAGGCCTGTTTCTATTTCAGAGTAAAATGGAAATTAGTGCAGAGCCTGTTCCAAATTAACAAAGGAATTCAGTATAGAAAACTGCCATAGATTCCCACCAAGTTGAACCTGGCATATGGGATGCGAACTGCCAGCACACAGCTCCCATTCCATTACACTCATATGAGCAGAGCCTGCACAGCCCCCCTCTTCCCCGCTGCACTCATATGAACAGGGGGGGGGAGATGGGCAGAGGAATCCAGAGTAAGCAGCTCCAGCTGCTAATGTTCTGCGCAGCGTCTGTCACAAACCCAGCATAGAGCAGAGAACTGAGTGCTCCTAATTACCAAAGTGGCTTGTGCCCTTTTATTAATTAGGAGCAGCATCTGCTCTGTTTCCTAGGTGTAAAAGAGTGGCGCACGCATTATGCTTGTGCCACTCTTTGTTAATTCGCCTCATCATCTGCATACTTGTTCTGTGTAGTGACTTACTCAATGAAAGTACTGAAGCTATGTTAGCCAGGTAACCAGTATTTTCAGAAGGAGAAGACAGCATTGACAGCCTCCAGGTTTCCTTTCACTGTTGCAGAGATTATCATGTGATCCTCTGTTAGACAAACATTTTGGTGTTACGGATATGAAGCAGGCAGTATTTTAGCACAGTTGCCCTCATATTGTTGAGGAATGCTGTGTTCCAGCAATGAATGAAAGGTTCTGTGGTTCTCTAACACAAAGCAGGAAAATAGAAATATAGCCATGTAACAGAACTGTATAGATAAGCTTGTACTTGTGCACCTAACAAAGCTCTTATGCCCTGTATACACGAGCGGAAACTGCGCCAGCAAATGTCCGATGAGAGCTTTTGGTCGGAAAATGCGACCGTGTGTATGCTCCATCGAACTTTTGCTGGCGGAATTCCAGCCAGTAAAAGATTGAGAGCAGGTTCTCTATTTTTCGGTCGGAAAAAGTTCCTATCCGAAAATGCGTTCGTCTGTATGCAATTCGGACATGCAAAAAATCACGCATGCTCGGGAACAATTCGGCGCAATGCTCGGAAGCATTGAACGTCATTTTCTCGGCTCGTCGTAGTGTTGTATGTCACTGCGTTCTTGACGGTTGAAAGTTCAGAGGACTTTTGTGTGACCGTGTGTATGCAAGGCAAGCTTGAGCGGAATTCCGTTGGAAAAACCATCCAAGATTTTTCCGGCGGAAATTCCGCTCGTGTGTACGGGGCATTAGAGACCTACCAGCTTTTAGTTTTAGCTTATTTTATAGGCACACCCAGACAATAGCTGAGCTCCTTTCATTTATGTTGTAAAATAAATAAATAAAACAGATTACTGCAATAAGGTATCTATTCTTGTAGAACTGTTTTCACTTTTTTTTCTCTCTCAAATCTATGCTCATTTGAAGATACTCTGTTTACTATGCATTAAAATTAGACTGTAAGCTCAAATGGGCATGTGTTTAATAAATTCAGTGTACAGCACCTAATAAACATAAGGTTGTTATGTATGGATATTTGTCAGAATTGTTATTCTCTGATGGGCTTTAGCTACTACAACGAAAAGACCCTGTCATAAGAACATTGATTTCAACAACAATCTTCTATAAGATTATATATGCACATTTTATGTACAGGTATGTACTGTATGTAAGCATCCCTTGTGTAGTCATCCAAAGACCCCAAGACTGCTGCTGGATGCTGCCATCTTGAATATGAGTTAAAGCGTTACTAAACCCACAGCAGTAAAATCAGTCTGTATATGCAGTAAAGCATGCTTGTTATTCTCATGGTGGAACCCAAGGGGTTAATCATCTGCATTGTGTAAAAAGGCTGTTTGATTATGTCTTCTCTGATCCTTTCCTTTTTTAACTATCCCCAATCCATCTGCTGATAGAACAGAGCCTTGGAAGCACTCTGCACATGCTCAGTCTGGTGTGTATTGCTAGAGAGTTTTTTTTTTTCTTGGGAGGGTGCATGTATTTAGCACAAGGTCAATCAGCACTGTCCAGACAGAGGGTCAGGGGTCCTGCAGCCTCATAGGACAGTCAGAGGAGAATGAAAACTCCTCCTAAAAGCTTTAACCAGACACTGATAGAAGTCACAAGACTGCTATATACTGATGATGAGAAAAGGTATTTAGCAGATTATATTTACTAAAATAGTTGCATTTCCTGTAATGTTCTTTGTACTGTGGGAGACCAGGTATGGTGAATGCAGGGTCCTGGGTTTAGTAACACTTTAAAGCTGAGTTTCGCCTGAAATTTTTTTTTTAAGTCAACAGCTACAAATACTGTAGCTGCTGACTTTTAAAATAAGGACACTTATCTGTCGAGGGTTCTTGCAAAGTCCTCACCCGAACCCGATCCGTCCCTCCGCTCCGGGTGGAGACGCCGGCATCTTAAGTAAGGGAATCAGGAAGTGAAGCCATGTGATCCTCCATCAATCAAAACTGCACTGACTGAATTATAGGTAGGTCAGATTAGCATGGGATCTATATCCTTAACCTGGAAAGCTCACCCTCTCGCCAACTGATCATGGTCATAACAAAGGTAGCCAAAATTCAAAAATGTCTCATAGGGGGTCATTTACTATAGCGCAAATATGCGATCGCGCAGTGCATAAAAATAGCATCTGATTAAGCCATTTATGAGATCAAGTGGGTGAACGTGCCATTCCTAGAGCGTGCTATTAGCGGTGAACATGCATTTGTGTAGTATAATGATAGCGGCTAGTCGGCAAGTGGTTAATAATGCTTAAAGTGAAACAATAAAAATTAAAATTCTTTTAAAATATCCTGCCTGGGGGGTCCCCTTAGTCTGCCTGTAAAGTGGCGTATCTGGCTGATGTGTATAACCATGCCGCAGCAAAATTACATTTCTAAATTTTTAATGACATTTAAAATTGCTTGTGGCTCTAATGTATTGCTGGTTCCTGGCAATATAGATAAAAAATCAATGAAAAAAAACAGCGTAGGGTCTCTCCCAAGACATTTTTAATAAAAGAATTGTCGAAAACTGGCTGTTGTCTTTTGTACCCCCTACTCAATCACATATAAGGAAAAAACAGGGAGGGGGGGGCACCGACCTGAGCGTAGTATTCTCCCCCTCCCTGTTTTTTCCTTACATGTCTTGCAGAGTTCTGGACACACTCTGAAGGATGGCTGCCTTCCTTTTTAACCCTTAATACCCCTTTCTATGGATACATCACCATCCAGCTATTACAGCCACAGATTACACCCCTAAGGATTACTCCATCTGAAGTGCCAGATAAACACTGACTATACTGCTAGTCATTCACATAGGGGGGCCGGGATCTGGAGCTCCCCCTGTTAAAGGGGGCTTCTAGATTCCAATAAGCCCCCCGCCCGCAGACCCTGACAACCACCGGGCAAGGGTTGTCGGGAAGAAGCTATTGTGCCCATCAACATGGGGACAAGGTGCTTTAGTGGGGACCCCAAAGCACCCTCCCCATGTTGATGGCATGTGGCCTGGTATGGTTCAGGAGGGGGGCGCTCGCTCGCCCCCCCTTTTCTGGACCTCCAGGCTGCATGCTCGGATAAGGGTCTGGTATGGATTTTGGGGGGGACCGCACGTCAATTTTTTTTTTTTTACATTTTGGAATGGGGTTCCCCCTTAAAGTCCATACCAGACCCGAAGGGCCTGGTATGTACTTGGGGGGGACCCTACGCCGTTTTTTGCCTTGATTTTTGAATTGTCTGATTTTTGGAATTCCACATAATATTATTAAATAATCCACATTCCACATAATATTATTGAATAATTACATTGCATGCATTTGAAGAGTTAAAATTATGGAATAAACCAAACGGGGACCCCAAAGCACCCTCCCCATGTTGAGGGCATGTGGCCTGGTACAGTTCAGGAGGGATGGTGCTCCCTACTCCCCCCCTTTCCTGTCCTGCCATGCTGCTTGCTTAGATAAGAGTCTGGTATGGATTTTGGGGGGACCCCATGCCATTTTTTTTATTTGCCATGGGGTTCCTCTTAAAATCCATACCAGACCCAAAGGAACTGGTATGGATCTTAGGGGGAACCCCACACCAAGTTTTTAAAACACTTTTTGGGGTATTTTTTGCTTAATTGGTGCTTAGAGAGAATTCACATTTAGTTGACATATTTCATGGCTTAACTAGTCCACAAAATAATTAGTAGAGCCCTGAATTTCAGCTTTGGAGCAGGGTTTTTTTATGTTTTTGTTTTTTGGGGGACTTTTCTTCTCCTTCCCCCCATTACACTTTCTACTCAAGGACTTGCACAACCAAATACTTTTGTATGCAACTAGATTTAATACAGATTTGAAGGGGTAGGAATTTTTTGCACTTATAAAATATGTATTTTGAGTGTGCAAAAGTCAAACAAAGCAAAAAACAATCAACTTTTTATTTTAACATTAGTATAAACATTTGTTACATTAATGTACTTGGGCCAAAAAAAAAAAAAAGCCATGGAAATGATGCTCCAGCATTTGACAATAGTTAGAAGGGCCCTGCTCAAAAGAGCTTACAATCTACAAGGGTAGGACACTAAAAATTATACATATTAAACAAATCACATTAGATATGCAGGGATACAAATTAAGCTAACAAGCATGACTAACCTATTTTGTGATCAGTCATCGCCCCAAACCCCAAAAAAGTTACATGGCAGAATTATCATAAGTAAAAAAAGACAAAATACAAAAGGCAGAGCACAATCTACATTGACACACACAGCAGGAATGAATTAGCAGGAACATTCCTTTTTATCCTTTTTATCTCAAACATTACATAGCATTTGTAAGTCTAACATGTGAGATTTAGAAGCAATCATCAAACAGCCTTAGTGGTACAATCATGATCTACAATCCAGGAACAAACAATAAACCGATATCCATCTTCTTAGTTAGCATATTCCCTCCCAGATCCGTCTTCACCCGAATTCTCATATGCAACTTGACAGGTATCCTCAGAATGAAAAGAAACATTGTATTGACATACTGGCCACAAAATCCTGGAGAGCGAATATATCACTGACCTGTAAATTCAGCAACTTCTGTAACATTCACAGCGATCGTCTTCAGAACCATTTCACCATGGTATTCAGGTTTTACCTGTATTCTCATAGATTTTCACTAACGCATCGAACCCCGCAACATGGCAACGTCCTTTATTTGTTCCCCCTTTATTTGGCCTCTCGTTTATCCAGGGGTCCCCCTAGAATACCCCCCAACCCAAAGCCTAGACATACATGACACCCGCTCTTGAGTCAGGAGGCCGAGATGCCATCTTTGTAAGAAAAATTCAGGCCTGTTCTTAGACCAAACAGCCACCACAAATGCTGGCCTTTAAATAACCTAAGCTTGCTCATCTCTACACACTCAGTAAGGGACACACCCACTAGTGTAATTGATTCTGTCTCTCTCACACCTGTTCATTAGGAATACACACTCTTTACACATGAAACATGCCTCAGCATATATATCTGTGCAGGGTAAAGCTAAAAAAAAAATAATACTGGCCATGATAAGTGATCCCAAACATCTCCAAATCAAACTTGTACGTTGCTGAGGGCATGTGGAGGGTCCAAAACAGGAAATTGCAACTTTGTGAGGGCCGCTTCACACAAATTGGTGACAAAGCGCATTCGTCATTCATCATAAGCATACAACAATAAAATATCTGGCCCAAAACACCCCAGGTCTGGATTTGGTGCAAACCCATACTTGCTTGATTTATAATGTGATTTCTTGGGATTCCATTATGTGAAACTCATCAAAAATAGCACTGGTGAAAAAGAAAGTTTAACACCACAACATATAAACCTGTAGCCAGCTAGCAGGATTGGGAATCAACCCCAGAAACCCCAAAGTGCTGCTAAGGCAGAAGCTCTAGGCTGTAAGCCACTGTGCTGTTCCATGTCTTAAGGGTGGACCTCTGTGGTGTTAAACTGTCCTAAGTCCCAGGGATTCAAAAAGTTAATCAATGCAGATGTACTGTGGAAGGCCAGAGAGCCAGTGAACAACCTGTTTCTGGCATATGCCACCTATTTTGAAGGATGGTTAAGGCTGATTACTGTCAGCATGCTGAGGGATAAACAGCTATCATTTTGTGGGTTTTGGCTTTCTAAGAGGCTGCAATTAGTGATGGTGGTAAATGTTAAAGCTGATTATAGTCCTTGCCCATGGAAAACATATGACACAATTTGCATTGGTGGTGGAACCCTCCTACACATAAATATTACATTTAGAGAAGTCCCAGAATCAGGAGTTATGTTTAACAACATAGGGAGAACAGAACTTCTCTACATGAAGTGGCATGTTTGGGATGCAAACTCAGAAAATCAGTGCTGGTAGACGAAAATGCTAACCTCTAAGCCACTGAGCTGCCACATGTGGAACCCTCCTACACATAAATACACATAAATACTGCATTACTTTGGACATATAGGTGGTGGAATTACATCAGTCAGGAGTTATTCTTTTTCATTTATTCTGTGATATTTGGTGGTTCTTGGCGTGTGAGTGTAGAATAGTGATGTTACCCTCTGATTTTTGGGAAATACATTTTGATTTCTGATGTTGGTACACATATCACATTTTTTTGGGCTCAAATTATGATTATTTGGAAATAATATAAAACACACAAAATTGAGACTCATTTTAAATTTACATCAGCAATGGTATTGTTTGTGGTTTGTAAAGACACCTGTGTGAGTTTGGGTAAAGATTTTTGTGAGATGAAGAGCAACAAGTGAAAGTGACAGAGAAAAAATATTTTACCAAAACATGAAAACATTACACATTCTAGCATTCTTAAAAACAAAATAGATGAAAAAGAAGCAACATTGTTGCAAAGACAATTTCTTTGAGAGAAAGATACATTTCATCTCAACATGAAAAGTATTTATTTGCAGAAGTTACAATTATATCATTAGAATCAATGGCTGAAACTTGCATTGGGCAACATAACTCTAATTTTCACTCCCAAAAAAACACTTTTTAACCCAGCGCTCATTTTGGTATTCACTATAATTATTGGTAAAAAATCCACAGGAGTTAAAATGAGAGTAGTTTGCAGGTCTGAGCATGCTCAGTTGTGTTGGCACCTAGTTGTATGTCTTCTCAGACTTTTAAAGATATTTCAGTGTAGAAATCACTTTTTCACACAGTTTAAAAACGCATTATCTTTAAACAATGTACCGCATATTTTAGAACCATTTAGGAAATTATATCATGCTCTAAACATTATTTCAATGAGCAATAGTCATGGTCCTAACAAGAGTCATGGTTTGGGCGCTATTTGTTTTCAGGAAGTTATAGTAAATTCATTTTTGAGAGTATTTTTTGCACCAGCGCTATATTGAATAGGGTTTTCGTGCTAATTACTGCGATTAGCGCTAATTCGCAGTATATAGCGCGTGGTGCTATAGTAAATAACCCCCATATTGTCTTTATTATTGAAATAATAAAAACCAACCTATCATGCACTCACATTGTACAGATAAATAACGTAATAAATAACATAATACATAGCATAACGCGTCCATGGGCATTGTAATAGGGCTAGTCACTGAACAATGTACAGCCCCAAACCACAGGGGATTGTTATTTTCCTCACCACTACAGTGGCTTGCAGAGCACCAGCAGGATGCCGCAGGATGCCTCAGCATGCCTCATGTAGCGTGCGTAATGACATCACTTCCACTTTATGCATTTCAATGTTACATCTTCATCAGGATATGATATCAGCAGCCCCAATAGACTTAAAGCTGTCGCTCGAGTATTTCTCTTCTTTCCCAGTTGTTGTTATGTAGAGTAGTAAGAGGAGGGGGGAAGGAATAAAGCCAGTAAACTCAGCAATTAGAAACTAGAAGAAGGAAAGAACTATTATATGCAAAGAGGAAGAGGACTGTGATAGCGAATTGACCCTTCTGAAACAGTCAAAGTTGCTAGCAAGCTGAGAAGCACATTGCAAGTAATTCAAAAATTGCTTATGGAAAGTAGAAACATTGCTAATAGGCATTTACAATATGATTTTTTTGTGCTTTCACCTGTAAGTTTTTTAATCAGTGACACGGTCTCTTTAAAGTGATAGTAAACTTCCATGCATGACTTTTATCTATAGGTAAGCTTACTTATAGGTACAGTAAATATCTCCTACATGCGCACAGTTTAGGAGATATTTACTTTTGATGCAGCCAGTGCCATCACCGGTGCATGTGCTCTGAAGGAACGGCATACTGTGCTGTTCCTTTAGAGTCCTGTGCCATTAACAGTGGCTCCCACACACATGCAAGGGAGTGACATCATCATGGCTCACACAGCTGAAGTCCACGAACCTAGAAGGAAGACCAGGTGAAGATGGAAGCGCCTTTAGCGGTGACAGTGCGCCACTGGATGACTTAATTCTAAGGTAATTTCACATAATTATTATTATACAAGATTTATATAGCGCAAACAGTTTGTGCAGTGCTTTACAACATGAGGACAGACATGATAGTTACAATACAATTCAATACAGGAGGAATCAGAGAGCCCTGCTTGTTAGAGCTCTAATCAATCTAGGAGGGAGGATCAAGTGATACAAAAGGTAATAACTGTGGGGGATGATCTGATGGAGAATGTAAAAGTACAGTTGTTAGGTGGGGCGGATAGGCTTCTTTGAAGAGAAGGGTATTCAGGGATCATCTAAAAGCAAGCAGAGTAGGAGATAATTGGACAGATTGGGGTAGGGAGTACCATAGGATAGGAGAGGCTCGAGAAAAGTCCTGTAGGCGAGCAAGGGAGGATGTGACAAGGGAAAGAGAGAGCAGAAGGTCTTGGGAGGAACGAAGGGAACAAGTAGGTTGGTTTTTTGAGACTAGGTTAGTGATGTACTGTAGCTGGGGGCAGAGTTGTGGATGGCTTTGTAAGTTGTTGTTAGAATTTGGAATTTAATTAGTTGGGTGAGTGGAAGTCAGTGGAGGCAGAGAGAGAGGGGTAGCAGACACTGAGCGGTTGGTAAGGTGGATGAGCCTGGCAGGATTCATGATGGACTGAAGGGGGCTAGTTTATGTAAAGGTAATCCCGTGAGGGGGGAATTGTAGTAGTCAAGGGGGGGAGATGAGCAAAGAGTTAACTAGGAGCTTTGTGGTGTGATTGGTTAGGAAGGGGCGTATTTTGGAGATGTTGCAGCGGTTGAGGTGGCAAAATTTAGAAAGTGTTTGGACATGGGGCCAAAAGGATAGTTCAGAGTCCAGGGTTACACCTAGAACCTTGGCATGCGAGATGGGCTGATAGTAGTGCTATTGATCTTGACAGAGAAATCAGGAGAAAAGGCACACGGGGAGGAAAAATCATGAGCTCAGTTTTGGAAAGATTGAGATTGAGTTTGAGGAATTGGTGTGACATCCAGGAGGAGCATGGACCATGTTTCTCAGGAGGAGCATGGACCTGAGCAGCAAGAATTTTGTCACCCAAAGGAGAAGTGAGACTGGTGTGAACCATAGCCAGAATACGATCAGGAGGAAACACAGGAACCGGAACCGACTCCAACTTCGAAGTGGAGGAAAATTGTTGTGACAAGGCGTCAGCCCTTACATTCTTAGTACCGGGTAAGAATGAGACAATGTAATTGAAACTTGACAAGAAAAGAGCCCAACGCGCCCTTCTGGGAGAAAGGCGTTTAGCCTCAGGCAAGAATGTGAGATTCATATGGTCAGTAAGAATGGGAACCGACACAGTGGTACCTTCGAGGAGATGTCTCCATTCTTTCAGGGCTAAAATGATTGGAAATTACGGTACATAGCCCAGGAATTTAACCTGTTCACAATGGAACTCATACTTCTCCAATTTACAATAGAGATTGTTCTCTCTTAGTTTCTGAAGCACACGACAGACATTTGTGTGGTGGCTCTCCAGGGACTTGGAAAATATGAGGATATCATCGATATAAATCACCACACATAACTGCAACAAATCTCGGAGGACATCGTTAATAAATTCCTGGAAAACTGCTGGGGCGTTACAAAGGCCAAAAGGCATTACGAGGTACTCATAATAGCCTGTTCTTGTATTAAACGCAGTTTTCCACAAGTAGCCCTCCTTAATCCTCATGAGATTGTATGCCCCTCTCAAATCAAGCTTCGTGAAAACCATTGCTCCCTTGAGGCGGTCAAATAACTCCATAATCAATGGAATCAGATAGGCATTCTTAATCGTGAAATGATTGAGACCACTATAATCAATACAAGGTCTCAGTTCACCACTCTTCTTCTTCACAAAGAAGAAACGAGCACCAGCAGGGGACGAGGATTTTCAGATGAAACCTTGAGAAAGTGCGTCTCCAACATACTCCTCCATGGCCTTATCCTCCAAGACCAACAAAGGGTAAACCCGGCCACGAGTGGGGATGGCACCAGGTTGAAGGTCAATTGCGCAATCATACGGACGGTGTGGAGGCAAACTACCGGCTTGACCTTTGTCAAAGACATCGCTAAAATCGCGGTACTCCTCCGGCAGGGAGGAGAGTGAAGAGGTGCACAGGATCTTGGCTACCCTCTGGAAGCATGTCTTACTGCATTGTGGCGACCAGGAGAGAACCTCAGCACAGAGCCAATCAAAAGAGGGGTTTTGCCTCTGTAACCAAGGATAACCAATAACCAGCCAAACCTTAGGTGAGGAAATAACTTGATTGATTTGCCTTATGCCTCAGAAAACAAACATCTGACTGTTAATGAAAGTTCAATGAATATGACAAACAATGCTGTCAAAGAGAGAGAGATGGATTAATTCCATTGCCAAAATCGGGAATAAAAGAAGTTTTGACTTCTCCAACATCAGATTATGTTGCTCCAATTTTTATAGATGAAGATGGAAGGCCATGGTAACATGGTTTATTAAATGGTAGAAAAACTAAATGGTTAATAGATTTAGGAGCTGAACTCAGTTTAACTAAACACAAATTATCTGTGAATATTAATTCTCCAAAATATAATTTAATTGGTTTCAGTAGAAAAGAAAATACAGTTGCAACTAAAGTTTCTGATGTGATTTTTGAAATTCCAGGACTTTTGAAAACTAAGATAGATATCTGGTGTTGTCAAAATGTAGAGAATATTCTAGGCATGGATTTGATTAGTAAACTAAATTGGATTATTGTTTTAAGTAATTCTACTATATGGAAAGATTCATTTAGGCACAAATCTATGTTAATAGATCCTTCCATCTACAGTAATGTTGGAAGTTTGTACAGCAGTCGCTGACATGTCCTCAGATTATAATTGGCCACAAACAGGAACCTGTCTCGTATTGGAACAATTGGTTCGATCACATAAAATTCTTTGGAGTCAGACCAAAATTGATACAGGTTTGTTTAAAGATATTGAAATAGCCATTGAGGGAAAAGATCCTAAGCCGCAAATTCAATATAAGTTGCCACAAGAACCAATAGGTCCAGTTTCTGACATTGTACAAGAATTTTTAATACAAGGAATATTAAAAAAAGCCAAATCAGTGGTAAATAATTGTATTTGGCCTATCAAGAATGCTGATCATTCGTATTCTTTATCAGTTGAAATAAGATCACTAAATAAATGCATTACAAATAACAAACCTATTATTCCTGATTTAATTTTTATGTCACACCTGGATGCCAAGGCCAAAGTATTTTCTGTACTGGAAACTGCAAATAGTCATTGTTCAGTACCATTAACTAAAAGCTGTCAATATAAACTTGCCTTCAGCTTTAATAAAGAAACCTATGCATTCACTAGAATAATTCCAGGATTGGACATTAGTGACGGTATAGTGCACGAGTGTTTAGAGAAAATGTTATCAAAATATTATCAAAATTCTCTAGACCAGAATGTATTTTTCAGCAAGTGGACAAGTTTTTGCTGACTGCACAGTAGACATGTGCAGGATGAAAAAATGTGTTTAGTTTCATTTCGTTTCGATTCCCTATTTAACTTAATTCGTTTAGTTAAATTCGTTGCATTCGTTACATTCGTTTTCGGGATTCGTTTAGTTCGTATTTGAATTTGAAAAAAATTTGCCCGCATTCGAAAAAAACTATCAGATTCGAAAAAATTCTACCGCATTCGAAAAAAAACGATCAAATTAGAAAAAATTCTACCGCATTCGAAAAAATTTGACCGAATTTGAAAAAGTAAACTATATATAACCATTTTGCGAAATTCTAAATTCATATAGAATGAAAGTGAATTCGAACAGAAAAGATTAGAATAGAATAGAAAATAATAGAACAGAATAGCATAGAAAAACAATAGAACACAATAGAAAAAAATATAATATATTCTATTCTAATCTTTTCTATTCAAATTCAAATTCATTCTGTACCAAATTCCAATTTCGGAAGATGGTTTTATATATATATATATATAATATTTTTTTCTATTCTGTTCTATTGTTTTTTCTATTCTAGTCTTTTCTATTAGAATTCGATTTCATTTGATTTCTATATAACCATCTTGCAAAATTCAAATTTTGTATAGGATGAATTTGAATTCAAATAGAAAAGATTAGAATAGAAAATAATAGAAAAACAATGGAACAGAATAGAAAAAATATTATATATATATATATATATATATATATATATATATATATATAAAACATCTTCCAAAATTCGAATTTCATGTAATATATATATTTTTTCTATGCTGGTCTATTGTTTTTCTATGCTATTATTCTCTATTATTTTCTGTTTTATTCTAATCTTTTCTATTTGAATGCAAACTCAATGTTAAACATCTTCCGAAATTCGAATTTCATATAAAGTGAATTTGAATAGAAAACATAATAGAATAGTGTAGAAAAGAATAGACTAGAAAAACAATAGAACAGAATAGAATAAAATATATATATTATATTATATTCTGTTCTGTTCTATTGTTTTTCTAGCCTATTCTTTTCTATTATTTTCTATTCTAATCTTTTCTATTCAAATTCAAATTCATTCTATACGAAATTCGAATTTCAGAAGCCATCTTCCGAAATTCGAATTTCGCATACAATGAATTCAAATTCGTATAGAAAAGTTAGAATAGAAAAGAATAGCATAGAAAAACAATGGAACAGAATAGAAAAAAAATATTATAACGTCTTCCAAAATTCGAATTTCATATAGACTGAAATCAAATTTGAATAGAAAAGATTAGAATAGAATAGAAAATGATAGAAAAGAATAGCATAGAAAAACAATAGAACAGAATAAAAAAATATATAATATATATATTATATTTTATTCTGTTGTATTGTTTTTCTAGTCTATTATTTTCTATTCTAATCTTTTCTATTCAAATTCAAATTCATTCTATACGAAATTCGAACTTCAGAAGCCATGTTCCGAAATTCAAATTTTGTATAGAATGAATTCGAATTTGAATAGAAAAGACTTATAGAATAGAAAATAATAGAAAAGAAAAGCATAGAAAAACAATAGAATAGAATAATAAAAAAATTATATATATATATATATATATATAGATATATATATATATATATATCTATATATATATATATATATATATATATATTCATTCTATTGCTTTATTTTATATTCTATTGCTTTATTATTTTATATTCTATGTTATTTTATTTTTTAGAAAATCATTTTCTATTTTTTTCTAATTCGATTCGAATTTGTTTTCGAATTCGTTTGTGTTTTTTTTGGATTCGTTTAAATTCATTACTTTTGTAATTCGGGAATTCGGATGCATACGAATTTCCGAATAATGAAAAATTTGTCCGAATTTCAATTCGTAATGCACATGTCTACTGCACAGAGTATAGAGGAACATGTCACTCTTTTGTTATTTACCCTGTTACAAACAGCAGGGCTGAAAATGAAAACGGAAACAGTTCAGTTAATGAAAAGTCAGGTAGCATTCCTTCATATGCAAACTAGTCATGGACGGAGACAGTTATCTTGGGAAAAATTAGAAACATTTCTGCTATTCCAACATCTTACAAGATATTATATCACTTTTTGAGCAAAATAAATCATTGTAAAGAGTTTTTACAGAAATGTGATGATAAAGTTAAACCATTATTTGATTTTTTGAAACAAAAAGATGTGTTTGATCAATGGGGTCAAACCCAGACAGATGCCTTTGAAATGTTGAAAAGGGATCTGCAGAATGCTCCTACTTTGAATACAGTTGGTTCTTCAATTCCCATTGTATTGCATACTGATGTATCTGAGAATTTGATTTCAGTAACTTTGTCTCAATTAAAAAAAGGTGATCAGAAAATAATAGACTTTTTCTCCAGAGGTTTGACAAATATGGAAAGACACACATATTAAGCAATTGTTAAGTGTTTATTTACAGTCAAAGTAACAGAAAAGATTGTGAGATCTAGTAAGATCATATTACAGACACCTGATTTATCACTAAAACTTCTTCTAGAGAGAATTGAATTTGGTAACAGAACATTATGCTTGTACAAATGTATCCAGAAAACCTGTAAATGGTGTTTTTAGAACAAGTGCTGAGAGAGGCTTTCAGCCAGTATTTGTTAATAATATCAAGACTTGTTCAGCAGGTCTTCCTATGTGTTACCCAAAAAATGGAATATAGAGTATGGTGCTGCGCTAATCCAAAATTACTAATAATTTTGGATTAGCACAGCACCACACTCTATTTTCTATTTACTGTAATATTAGGGGATAGTCAGGACCCCTATTCAGTGCAAGCAGCTGTTCCTTTGTCATTTTACAATTTTTTTTACTTTTTACATGGTAGCGCGGGTATAAAATATTTTTAATTGTATATTTACCCAAAAAATTGTTATGTTATTCAGCAAAAATTCTACAGAAAATGCTGAATTGGAAGATGCCAAAAATTACAGTACAGCACGCATGACTCTAAATCTTAAAGAGGAGAAGTGAATGGACACAGTTCACTTCAGGCTTTTGGGTTGATTTGAAACCTTTCTTTGTTTGTGAAAACGAGGTTTCGAATTATGACTAAAAGGAAAAATTGTGTCCTGTTATATTTAAAATACACAGAATATTAGCATAAGGAGTATAGGCCAGTTTAACCACCTCAATACAGGGCACGTACACCCCCTTCCTGCCCAAGCCATTTTTCAGTTTTCAGCGCTGTCGCACTTTGAATGACAATTGCGCGGTCGTGTTACACTGCACCTTAATTACATTTTTATCATTTTTTTCCCACAAATAGAGCTTTCTTTTGGTGGTATTTGATCACCTCTGCGTTTTTTATTTATTGTGCTATAAACAAAAGAAGAGGGGCAATTTTGAAAAAACACAATATTTTTTACTTTTTGCTATAATAAATATCCAATTTTTTTTTTTTTTTTAACAAATTTTTTCCTCAGTTTAGGCCGATACGTATTCTTCTACATATTTTTGGTAAAAAAAAATTGCGATAAGCGTATATTGATTGGTTTGCGCAAAAGTTATAGCGTCTACAAAATACGGGATAGATTTATAGCATTTTTATTATTTATTTATTTTTTACTAGTAATGGCGGCGATCTGCAATTTTTATTGTGACTGCGATATTGCGGCGGACACATCGGACACTTTTGACACATTTTTGGGACCATTCACATTTATACAGCGATCAATGCTATAAAATTGCATTGATTACTGTGTAAATGTGACTGGCAGGGAATGGGTTAACACTAGGGGGCGCTCGAGGGGTTAATGTATTACCTAAGGAGGTGATTCTAACTGTGGGGGGAGGGGACTGACTGGGGGAGGTGACCGATCGCTGTCCCTATGTACAAGGGACACGCCATCGGTCTCCTCTCCTCTCTGACAGGACGTGGATCTGTGTTTACATGCACAGATCCACGCTCCTGCTGTGTTACCCGGCAATCGCGGGTGCCCGGCGGACATCGCGGCCGCCGGGCACGCGCACCGGGTCCCGAGTGACACGGCGGGCGCGCGCGCGCCCCCTAGTGGCTCGGGAAGGCGAGGACGTCGTATGACGTCCTCCCAGAATAACAGAAGCCTCGTCCAGCCGTCATATGACGGTGGGCGGTGGCTTAGTGGTTAAGAAAAATAGAACAAATTAAGGTAATTAGAAATGTTATTACCAAAATATGTCTGTCTTTCATGTCATGATAAAATATTAGGATTGTGATACGTAAAATTAATAAGTAAATGAAGGTACAGTGGGGACGGAAAGTATTCAGACCCCCTTAAATTTTTCACTCTTTGTTATATTGCAGCCATTTGCTAAAATCATTTAGGTTCATTTTTTCCTCATTAATGTACACACAGCACCCCATATTAACAGAAAAACACAGAATTGTTGACATTTTTGCAGATTTATTAAAAAAAGAAAAACTGCAATATCACATGGTCCTAAGTATTCAGACTCTTTGCTCAGTATTTAGTAGAAGCACCCTTTTGATCTAATACAGCCATGAGTCTTTTTGGGAAAGATGTAACAAGTTTTTCACATCTGGATTTGGGGATCCTCTGCCATTCCTCCTTGCAGATCCTCTCCAGTTCTGTCAGGTTGGATGGTAAACGTTAGTGTACAGCCATTTTTAGGTCTCTCCAGAGATGCTCAATTGGGTTTAAGTCAAGGCTCTGGCTGGGCCATTCAAGAACAGTCATGGAGTTGTTGTAAAGCCACTCCTTTGTTATTTTAGTTGTGTGCTTAGGGTCATTGTCTTGTTGGAAGGTAAACCTTCGGCCCAGTCTGAGGTCCTGAGAACTCTGGAGAAGGTTTTCATTCAGGATATCCCTGTACTTGGCCGCATTCATCTTTCCCTCGATTGCAACCAGTCTTCCTGTCCCTGCAGCTGAAAAACACCCCCACAGCATGATGCTGCCACCACCATGCTTCACTGTTGGGATTGTATTGGACAGGTGATGAGCAGTGCCTGGTTTTCTCCACACATACCGCTTAGAATTAAGGCCAAAAAGTTCTATCTTGGTCTCATCAGACCAAAGAATCTTATTACTCACCATCTTGGAGTCCTTCAGTTGCTTTTTAGCAAACTCCATGCGGGCTTTTATATGTCTTGCACTGAGGAGAGGCTTCTGTCGGGCCACTCTGCCATAAAGCCCCGACTGGTGGAGGGCTGCAGTGATGGTTGACTTTCTACAACTTTCTCCCATCTCCCGACTGCATCTCTGGAGCTCAGCCACAGTGATCTTTGGGTACTTCTTTACCTCTCTCACCAAGGGTCTTCTCCCTCAATAGCTCAGTTTGGCCAGACGGCCAGCTATAGGAAGGGTTCTGGTCGTCCCAAACATCTTCCATTTAAGGATTGGAGGCCACTGTGCTCTTAGGAACCTTAAGTGCAGCAGAATTTTTTTGTAACCTTGGCCAGATCTGTGCCTTGCCACAATTCTGTCTCTGAGCTCTTCAGGCAGTTCCTTTGACCTCATGATTTTAATTTGCTCTGACATGCACTGTGAGCTGTAAGGTCTTATATAGACAGGTGTGTGGCTTTCCTAATCAAGTCCAATCAGTATAATCAAACACAGCTGGACTCAAATGAAGGTGTAGAACCATCTCAAGGATGATCAGACGAAATGGACAGCAACTGAGTTAAATATATGAGTGTCACAGCAAAGGGTCTGAATACTTAGGACCATGTGATATTTCAGTTTTTCTTTTTTAATAAATCTGCAAAAATGTCAACAATTCTGTGTTTTTCTGTCAATATGGGGTGCCGTGTGTACATTAATGAGGAAAAAAAATTAACGTAAATGATTTTAGGAAATAGCTGCAATATAACAAAGAGTGAAAAATTGAAGGGGGTGTGAATACTTTCCGTCCCCACTGTATATTTTGAATTAGTAAATTAAAAATAATGATACTGCATTCTTTCAGGATCTGACTTATATGTCAACAAAAGAAGAGAAATGTAATATTTCTAAACCTTCCAGATGAAAACAAACCCTTTAAGCTTAAGAATATCAGTTTTGGGAGAAGAATTGGCACAAGAGATTCATTCGTTATAATTATTGTTGTCTTTTTATGTTCAATAAAGTTTTACAAACTTTACAGAGTGCAGGAAGAAGAAAAAAAAAAAGAAGAAAAAACTTCAAGACCTCTAATAATAGAGAGAATCTTCTAAAAACAATTGACTTTTGATTTTTGACTAATGATGAAATAATTTATCCATCAAATATATTGTAGTTTTACATATATACATTTTTGTGGCGTGATATGTTTATCATATCAAGATGAGATATTTTTTACACTCACATGCAATGTACTTTCAGAGCTGAAAAGGTTAAACCTCTTTACAATAGAGTCTTTTTAGTTATGAGGAACATCTGGTGTTAATTAAGATAAGAGTACATTTTTCTTAGAGTAAATATAGACAAGTTAGGACTAACTTTACATTATAATATGTATTTATTTTTAAAATCATCTCACATATATGAATGAATTGAAGTTAAGAAACATATTTTATGTTTAGATTTTGACAAGGTTATTTGAAAGGTTGTAAGGATTATAGATTTATGCTAAACACAATTTGGAGGGGAAGTATGAAACATATGTTTCTGAAGTGACATCCATATTTCAAAGTATTATACAACAATGTTACATTTATGAATTTATGAATATTAAAGGGATTGATTATTTGGTAAAATAAATGAAAATAGTAAGATTGAAAATATTTTTATGGTATTTAAAGCAAAAGGTTTACTAAGTTCACTTTTCCTTATATAGAATCAAAATTGAAAGTATATTCAAATCAATTATCTTAAGATCTAAAAGCATGTATGGATACGAATGAGATGCGGTTGTAAATGGATTTAGAAAAGAAAATTGTTTAATCAATCATTTTGAGAGGGAAATGTTAGAAGTTTTCTTTTATCTAAAATCTAATATTTATCAATTAACAAATATTAACAAATGAATGAATGGATTTGGTCTTTATAGAATGATTGAGTTTGGATATATTTTCTTCTAGACATGGAAAAGTGAAATATATGGACTTTTATATTTATGTGAAAATATACATTTTAATAATAATCTGTGCTTATAACTAACATATGGTATTAATTAGCTCTCACCTTCCCCCATATGGGAGAAGGAAGGTTACACTTTTCTTGAAGATACATAAAGTTTGGTATATATATATATATATATATATATATATATATATATATATATATATATATATATGTTCTTTATACGATAATATCTCTTGATTAAGTTAATAAGAACAAGAGCCTTTCGTTGAATATAATATACATACTGATTTATGTAACATTATTTGATATATATGATAGAAATTTAGACAGTTGTGGAGGCAACGTGGACTCTCGTGGTACAGTATAAACTTACAACAGTCAATTTACAAAAATATTTAAAATTATTATACACAAATACACACATCATAAAAAGCCTTCAATAGTAGATAAATTACATTAGATGCTACTAATCATGGAGCATCCACTTGTCTGACACAATTTGGAAGAACTTAGATATATATGATATTGATCCCGCACTGAGGGGTATATTAGACTCTATGTTTACTGATTTAAGATGCATGACAGTTTACCATGAAGGTTGGTTATAAGTTATGTGTTTTTAATTCTAATACTGTATATTTGATTTGTATGCTTTAGATCATTTTCTGACCTAATATACTCCTGAAGAAGGGGGTAACCCCAAAACATGTAGAGTGTGTAACTGGAAGAACAAATCTCTGTGTGTCACAGCGCAGGATCATTATCATATATATCTAAGTTCTTCCAAATTGTGTCAGACAAGTGGATGCTCCATGATTAGTAGAATCTAATGTAATTTATCTACTATTGAAGGCTTTTTATGATGTGTGTATTTGTGTATAATAACTTTATATATATTTTTGTAAATTGACTGTTGTAAGTTTTTACCGTACTACTAGAGTCCATGTTGCCTCCACAACTGTCCAAATTTCTAATTAGTAATAGGACGAAGGTACATTCATTTTTTCATAACAAGTAGCTTTCCATGACATATATGATAGATAAAGTTATATTGTATAAGTATATGTTGTACATATGGTTCATATTAATCTACAGGGATTCCTATAGTATGTCAGCATAGCTGTTTTGTCTTGTATTTCAACAGCCAGGCCTCAGTGAGGGGAGGGGAGGGGAGGGGAAGCTATGTCTCATTAGAAGAGTCTGTAGGACAATAAGACTCAGAAGAACTTTGAACCAGCCCTTTTAAAGATAAAGTGGGGGGTCAGCTTTTAGGAGTAAAAGCTAAGAACAGAAGCATTTTGGGCAGATTTACTTCAAACACTGAAGGTAGCAGACATAGCTACACACATACAAAGAAACACATCTGATTATATATACAATCATCATTTCAAGAATATAACTACATTATTGATGTTATCTTTACATTTTACATTTTGATATTGTTCTTGTAATATTTTTCTATTTTATTATTAAATCAATTTTTGAGGTTTTACACAAGAACTGAACAGACTTTCTTGGAACTTTTCTCACCAATATAAGTTATTGAATATCGATAATAATAATACCGAAATGAATAATTTCTAACAGGAGCCCACCACTTCTGCAGCACCCATACTTCCCCCATTCACTGGCCAACCCGGAATTCAAGTGGAAACAGTTGATTTTACCTCACTTGATTTTTATTCGCTGTTTTTCACAGCAGATCTCTATAGATCTATTGTGGACCAAAGAAATTTGTATGCTGGTCAATTCATCACCGCTAAACCCCAGTTGACCCTTGCCAGAGATTGGAGACCTATTATGGTCTCCACATTTAAGACCTTTCTGGACCTATCTCTTCTCATGGGCATAACTAAAAAAAAGTGAGTTGCGGTTATATTGGTCCACTAACCCAATTTACCATATGCCCTTGTTCTCTGCCTCCATGGCCAGGACACAATGCGAGCAGATCTTGCGGTTCATGCATTTCAATGACAATGAACTCTGTGGTCCTCGGGGCCCGAATATGATCGGCTCTACAAAATTTGGCCCCTCGTAAACCACTTCAACCATCAGTTTGCGGTCTTGTTTACTCCTGATCAAGTTGTCTGTGTTGATGAGTCCCTGATTAAGTTTTCTGGCCACTTGTCATTCAAACAGTATCTTCCCAGCAAGCGTGCCAGATATGGGGTCAAGATGTATAAGCTCTGTGTCAGGGCAACAGGCTATACATATAGTTTTACAAGGGAAGAGATAGTTACGTAGAGCCGGAGAACTGCCCAGACTACATAGGGAGCGCTGGTAAGATTGTGTGGGACTTGGTGTCACCCTTATTTGGAAAGGGGTACCACTTGTATGTGGACAATTATTACACACGCGTGGCACTTTATAGTCACTTGTGTGATCATGGAATTAATGCATGTGGCACCGTGCGATCTAATCGCCGGGGCTTACCCCAGCGACTTGTAGATTCCCGTCTTATGCTGGGGGAGAGAGCCTGCTTGAGATGTAATAATTTGCTTGCTGTGAAGTGGAGGGATAATAAGAATGTTTTCGTTCTGTCCTCCCTTCACGCAGACACATGTCCAAATTCAAACAGTGACTGGGGTTGTGGAGAAACCCCTCTGTGTCCTCGAATACAACCTTAACATGGGAGGGGTGGACCTAAATGACCAGTTGTTGGTGCAGTACCTATTTGCCCATAAGGCCAGACGCTGGTATAAAAAAGTGTCTGAAGATTTATTCCAATTGGCTCTGCTGAATGTGTATGTGCTATACAAATCTTCAGGGCGAACTGGATCCTTCCTTAAATTCCAGGAAGAGATCATCACAGCCCTTCTGTTTTCAGACGGTGCTGTGGCCCAACTTCCCAATCCAAATGCAGTGAGCTGGCTGCATGAGAGGCATTTTCCGTATGTCCTCCCTGGTACCCCTACCCAAAGAAATCCCTAAAGAAGATGTCATCTCTGCAGAAAACGTGGTGTAGGTGTAGGTGTGAGACCCGCTTTTATTGTCCCTCCTGTCCTGACCAACCTGGTCTTTGCATTGGTGAATGTTTCAAATGCTACCACACACTAGTAGAGTAATAGCGTAGAGTACAGCATTGCACAGTCCTAGGGCACACTTACACAGGGTCTTGAAAGATGAGATGGCCATCACATTTTGAGAGACCCTAATCTGGAATGTTTACAGTTTACAGTTTATATAAAAGTGCAAAAAAACACACACAAAAACACAAAAAAAATAAATAAAAAAGCCAAAAATAGTTGTGGTTTTATTTTTGTTCTCTCTCTTATGTTCGCTCTCTATTGTCCGCTCTATTGTTCCCTCTCTATTGTTTTATATCTATTATTACTGTATTTTAGAACTGTAATGTTTTATTTTTACTATGTTTTATTGTGTTTGCTTTGCAGGTATGGTATGTCTTACTGTTATACTGTAATGTTACTTTGTTTAATTGTTAACCATCATTTGCTTAGCAGGTACGCCATTCAGCTGCAGCACGGGTTTATTTATTCTGACAACAGCGTTTGCTCCCAGGATACGTAAAGCCGTGACTCCAGCTCTGTAGGAGGTGATTTCACCACCACAGTTAATAAAAAGAGCATATATGCCGAAGCATGGGGACAGGCGTACCACAACTGGTCCTGTGGGCCAGCTATATTGATGACATCCTCCTCCTATGGGATGGCCAATGCTGTGATCTCCAGGAGTTCATACAGTCTCTTAACACCAATCAGAGGGGCATACAACTTAATTGTGTGATGAACCAGATGGAGATAAATTTTTTGGATCGTACAATTACCATTAGAGATAACAAGTTTGTCACCCCTACCTTTTTTAAGGGGATGGATAGGAATTCATTTATTCCTACTGACAGCTGCCACTTTAATCCCTGGCTCAGATCAGTTCCCAAGAGTCAGTACATGAGACTCAGGAGGAACTGCTCTGATCCAGGTGAGTTCCTTGCACAAGCCGAGGTCCTTACTACAAGGTTCTTGGAGAAAGGATACCAGCGAGATTTTGTGGTGGACACCTTGGATACCGTTAGGATCATGAATTGAGCGGATCTGCTGGTGGAGAGGGAGCCACGGGAAGATGGAGGTTTTAACATGGATGTTCCTTTTGTGAACCCTTTTTTTTTACAACATAGGAGCATTAAGCAATTGGTTAGTAAACACTGGCACATCGTAAACAATGATGTAGTATTGAGGGACGTGTTACCAGATAAACCGCGAGTGATATTCAGGGGTGTTCCTTCATTGAGGAACCGAGTGGCACCTAATGTTTTAGACCCACCAATCAACACTAGAGGCTTCTTTGATCAGTTATCTGGATTTTACAAATGTGGGAGGAGTAGGGTGTGTTCTGAGTTTGTGCACTCAGAGACGTACCACCACCTTCGTCTCTACTGCTACACGGAAGCACCCCCCCCCCAAATGACCCC
Source organism: Aquarana catesbeiana (assembly GCF_042186555.1). Lineage (NCBI taxonomy): Eukaryota > Metazoa > Chordata > Amphibia > Anura > Ranidae > Aquarana > Aquarana catesbeiana. Next base: position 286,625,094 of record NC_133324.1, read on the forward strand.
ATTTTGGAAAGTAGACACCCCAAGGTATTTGCTAAGAGGCATGGTGAGTATTTTGCAGCTCTCATTTGTTTTTAAAAATGAAGAAAGAAAAGAAATGTTTTTGTTTTTGTGACAAAAAGCAAGATCTGCAAAATACTCAACATTTGGGGGGGGGGGTTGTGCTATCTTGACATTTCATGGCCTCCAAAACTGTGATAGGTAGTGAGGAAGTGAAATCACCATTTTACGCCCTTAGAAAGCCTGAAGGCGGTGATTGGTTTTCAGGGTCCTGTACACGGCTAGACTCCCCAAAAATCTCACACATGTGGTATGCCCGTACTCAGGAGAAACAGCAGATTGTATTGTGGGGTGTAATTTCACATATGCCCATGGCGTGTTTGAGCTATATATCATTTAGTGACAACTTTGTGGGAAAAAAAAAGTTTGTCATTTTCCCGCAACTTGTGGCAAAATATAAATATTCTATGAACTCAACATGCCTCTCAGCAAATAGCTTGGGGTGTCTTCTTTCCAAAATGGGGTCATTTGGGGGGCTTTGTGCTATCTTGAAATTGTATGGCCTTCTAAACTGTGATAGGTAGTGAGGAGTGAAATCAAAAATTTACGCCTTAAAAATCCTAAAGGCGGTGCTTGGATTTTGGGGTCCTGTACGCGGCTAGGCTCCCAAAAAGTCTTACACATGTTGTATCCTCATTCTCAGGAGAAGCAGCAGAATATATTTTGGGGTGTATTTCCACATATAACCATGCCACGTGTGAGCAATATATCATTTAGTGACAACTTTGTGTATTTTTTTTTTTTCTTCTGTCATTTTTCAATCACTTGTGACAAAAAAAATAAAATATTCAATGGGCTCACCATGCCTCTCAGCAATTTCCTTGTGGTGTCTATTTTCCAAAATAGGGTCATTTGGGGGGGGGGGGGGGTGGTTGTATTGCCCTGCCATTTTAGCACCTCAAGAAATGAGATAGGCAGTCATAAACTAAAGGCTGTGTAATTTCCAGAAAATGTACCCTAGTTTGTAGACGCTATAACTTTTGCGCAAACCAATAAATATACGCTTGTTGACATTTTTTTTGCCATCTACTAGGACCCCCAGGTCCTTTTCCATCCTAGATTCCCCCAGAAGTTCTCCCCCTATTGAGTAGATTGCATTCATATTTTTGCCACCCAAATGCATTATTAAAAATTTTCTGCATTAAACCTCATTTGCCATGTAGTTGCCCACCCCATTAATTTGTGCAGATGTTCTTGCAAGGTTTCCACATCCTGCAGAGAAGTTATTGCCCCATGTCCAGGTTATTCTTGGCGAGGTGGTCGCTCAGTCAGTTGTAGACCAGACGTTCAAGAGAAGAGAAGAGTTGAGGTGTCGAAGGTTTCTATGGGTAACTTAGGCGGCTGGTGGGAGAGGAGGTGGAAGGAGAGGGAAAGGATAGTTGGAGAGGTTGCATGGAGTGCATAAGTGCCCTTGAGTATGGGGAGGAGGAGGAAAAGACTGCATTAGGAGTCTATAAAGAAATGGCAGAAATGTGCACCTTAAAGGAGGAGGATTAAGAAAAGGGAAAATGATCAGACCTAAAAATTGGTTACTAAGCACCCTTGAGTAGGAGAAGGAGGAAAATGGCATGTGACAGTGACAGTCCCAAAATCTACTGCTGCTACCAGTCTATGACTTTGGCACTCTCATCCTCATCCTGAACAGAAATTTAGACTGAGAGTGATCGTCACTGTCATTTACCTACTCAGTTAACCCGTTACACATACAACAACTGCCACCTCATGTTTTATTTGTAGCACCATTCACAATACCCGCTATAACCATTTGAACCTTAAAGCTGAGTTTGAGGCAAAAATTTAACTCCTTCGAAAAGGAAACCCCACCCCACCCTTGTTTTTGGATATTTATTTTTTTAAGTTTTCATACCCTTTTCTTCTATTTTCTTTGGGACTTCTGTCCAACAGGGCTGCTGCGACGTACGTCACTTCCACTGGGTTTTTTTTTTTTGCCCTCCTCCTTCCCCCTGTCGCCTTCTAGGACCAGTGTCTGTGCTAGAAGATGACAGGACCATTCAGAAAGTGCAGTGCGACTTGCGCATGCACCATAGGAAACAGGCTATGAAGCCGTAAGGCTTCACTTCCTGTTTCCCTTAGTAAGGATGTCGGCGCCTGCACACAGAGCTGATGGATGGGTCGGCTTTGGGTGCCGACATTGTGGACTCCCTGGACAGGTAGGTTTTTTTACCCAGGCTGGAACTCCTCTTTAAGAATGTCTCTTATACAGTACACACTGTCATGACAGGGATAAAAAAATATATAGTAGTGCTCTTCAAAGAGAGAAGGACTTCAGTCTTTTCAGAAAAAATAAGTAAGCAGCTACAAATACTGTTGACTTTTAAGAAAGAGACATTTACCAGCCCATGGATCCAGTGCTGTTCTCAAAGGCCACACCCTCTGATGCGCTTCACCCCGCCCACGGGGCTTAGTCATATGACTTAGTCAATTGCACACACCTTGTAAATTTCTACAAAGTTGTAATGTTGCAGTCTGATCACTGGGGACAGAAGACCAGGGCTATGCATAAGAAGGTCCAAACCCCAATCCCAAAGTATCTTGGGTGCCACAGCTACCTCTGACATTGGGAGCATGGCGACTGTAAGGTAGACAGTTGCTGCACACCCAAAGTGCTGCAGCCTTTGCTGCTGGCAGATGTCAGAGCTCAAGGACAGTGGCAGTTCAAAGTACTTCCCCCTTAGCTCCAGTCACATGCTCCAGTTGAGGGAGGACTTCCCCTCACTAGGCTCACTTTCAACTGCTTGGTCTGGTGAGTGGATTACATTAAAGGGGGTTGCACTAGGGAAAAATTTGTACTGGGGGCAGGGATCTGTGCTGGGAAGGGGATATGTACTAGGGGAGATCTGTACTGGAGGGAGATTTTGACTTGTGGAGGGAGGTACATTTTGTTGTACACTGTCTACTAACCTGTTCATTTAACTCTCTTGACTGCCTATGTACATTACACATTCCTGATCTCTGTACTGTGTACACTATGCTGTGCATTTTAAACTCCTGACCCCTGAACTCTTTATATTGTACAACCATTGGTGGCAGTATTCAGTGACTATGGTTATGAAGTTAGGTCGGCTATATACAGAAATAGCAAGAAAGAAGAAAAGGGGGTTCAATAAGGAGCCCCTGGTCGGACTTTAGAGGCATAGCAAACCTAGGGAAGCATAGTCAAAATAATAATATAGTAAACTTTATTGAGTACAAATGCATACATAGCAAAGACAACGACAAAAAGTAAAAAAATCATCTACATAGGAATATACATGATAAGAGCCCCGATGCGTCTACGCGTTTCGTAAAAAACTTCTTCAGGACACATACAGGTTTCAATTAATGCAAGAAAGGGTCTCACTAAAACACATAAAGAAAAAGTAAGTACAAAAACAATTTGATACCGTAAAACAGCAGATGAAACTCAATAACCTGTGCATAGGGATCAGGTATCACATTGGTTAACCAAGTTACCTTATGAGGAGGCTTTCAAAAATTCAAATGATCATAGTTCAAATTTTTTCGCTATAGATGTAAGGTACTAGAGGTGTAAGGTAATAGATGTATCCACCCTTACCTCCATCCTCCCCAGATAATCCCTCAGATGCCACTATAAATGGCGTCCCACATTTGGAAAAAATTAACCTTTCATCTTACCCCCTAAATGAAGTGGAGAAGGAGGTTCTACAGTTGGGGCTGAGCTTCTGCCCCATCTCAACACCTGATATCTTTAGTATCATTAAAGATCTACATCTCTTTTCCAGAAAGTTGACTTATACATTTATTTTTGACCATGATAGACGAGAGAAACAAAAAGCCTTATTGAACAGGAGATTTGGAAGGATTTCACAGTTGCTGAGTTTCGAGCGAGGAGGGATCTGGTGCTCCTTGTAGAGGAAAATGACAAAGATGCGACCCAGATGGTTGGATCTGAGTCTTTTGACACTATTGGTCAATATACACAGACCAAACTCTATCAACAGGAACTTACCTTGTTGGGCAAAGCGGTAAAACCAAAATCCACTCACTTCCCATCACTACGTATGAATTCCAATGTGTGGACCTTTTTAACTCAGGTAACCAAAGAAATAGAACTTGTGGGGGCGTGGCCTGGACATGGCTGAGTAGGGACACGTTTTGGTGAAGCTCCCGGCCTTCTCCTATCTCACCCGGATAGATTTGCTCCTTTGACCGCAGAATGCTCTCCTCCAAGAAGCGCACAGCAAAGAAAGCTAAAAAGAACAACAAATTGTCCCCCCCAGACGCAGCACAGGGAGAATTATTAAGGATTTTCCAACAACTGCAGTCGGGCTCCCCGGAACTTAAGATGGCGGCGGCACATGCTTCCCTTGCTGCAAGCTCCACACACGATATCCCTCCGGACTCACCTACGGGATCTCAAAGTCCGGAGTTTCTCGCCAATGTACTGCCATCTCGATCATCTGGCTCACGGACACCATCGCAGACACCCCTACTATTCGGTGCAGACGAGGAGTTGAGAGCCATCCTCCAGGCCTTACCAACGAAGGCAGACATCGAAACTCTGATAGGCAAAGTGGAGGCAGCGCACCGCAAAGAGATCAGAGCAGTCAAGCAAGAAGTGCACTCCCTCTCGGACAGACTCACGGCGGGAGAGGCTTCCGTGTCGGAGATCGATCGCAGAGTGTCGGTGTTGGAGTCACAACACAGGGCGCAGGCTGAGGCGGCGATAGGATTACAACTTCATATGGAAGAAATGGAGGACAGAAGCCGCAGGAATAACCTGCGACTCCGAGGCCTCCCTGAGGCTACGGGCCCGGCAGATCTAGCAGACACGGTGGCAGATATCTTCCGGAGGGTGGCGGGGGATCAAATACAGGGGCGCATGGAGTTTGACCGCATACACAGAGCTCTGGGCCCCAGACCCCGAGACGTCATATGCCGGCTCCACCACTATGCTCACAAAGATATCATTGCACGGAAAGCATGGGAAACGCAAGACCTAGAACTGGATGGAGCGGCACTAACAATCCTTCCGGATATCTCAAGAGCCACACTTCAACGCAGAGCATTACTGAAGCCCCTTCTGGAGGTGGCGAGAGGACACAATGCTACTTACCGGTGGGGATTCCCTTTGTCGGTCACCTTCCGGAAGAACCAGCGCTCCTTTGTGCTCCGTACCCCGGACGCTCTGCCGGCTCTATTTGAATTCCTGTCGGCTGAGCCTATTGAGGTCCCAGACTGGCTGAGCTTTATTCCACGATCACAAGGGCGCAGGAATAACCCCACGATGAGCGGTGGACTGCCCCCAAGACCTCCGAGGAACAGGCGACGATCCCGGGCGACGTCCCCTGAAGATGGCCGAGAGGCGTGAGTACTTGTTCCCCGTTAACGTTACCCATCCTCTCTTGCGGTCTCTCCCCCAGTGATTCACCCACTTTCGTTAGATATACCCTGGTTCCCGTGCGCCGAGTGATGGACAGCCCCTGTGTTACGTTCCTCCACACCCTGCATGTCTCACAGACGGAGCCGATGGGTATTATGCCTGCCGCTGAAGCGAGAGCCGTATGTCCCCCTCGGGATCCCCCGTGACTTGATTAATGAACTGGACATAAAGACAAACCGCATGTACACAACTTGGAAAAGGATTTGCTAGTTCACCATCAAACTGAGACTGAGCCCCCCTCTCAACTAGAAACCAGACTTGAGCTCAATAATCCGACCCAGAGGTATTCTGAAGAGGCCCACTCCCCAACACCGCACCAACAAGGGAGATTATGGTGCTATATAAAACCCCACCTCTGATACTACCCTGATCTATACCACACCCAGCACACCTTATATGCTAGATAACTTGAGTCTCTGTACCTGCAAGTGAAAGGATCTCGGTACCGGGAACCGGTTTGTACTGAAGGGATTTTGTACCAAATCAAGGTCCCCCGGAGGACAAAAGGAGAGATTTAACCCCCTTTGGTGCTCTGAAAAAGCTGCCGATGTCTAGATGTGGACTACTTTTTCTTACTAATATAAGTGCACTAACCACTAATTTATTCACAGGATAAGGGTACATTATGTAACTGCAGTGTGATTTTAGACCCAATCCTGCAACCTTGTCCCAGGTGTGGGGTTCTGGGATTGGGCCTCATGCTTACAGTGGTTGGTGCAGTGAGAATAACATTCCTGAAGGATGGGGGAGTTCCGGGGATGTGGGGGGAGGAGGACGGAAGCCGCCTAGACGAGATCAGGCTGCCATATTGCTGGGAATACACTCTGGGTCGAGAGATCTCCTTCCTCACAGGCTCAGGACTTACACCCACCACCGAGGGAGGAGGTTTGATCTGAAATAGATAGATCCCGGATTGGGGATATACGGGGTGTAGGAATATGTCAGGGAGGGAGAAGGGGGGAATTGAATCTCCTCAGAGGATCATCAAACCTTGGAGTTATGCGATCCTTGAGAGACGTGACGGAGAGCAGCGTCCCGATTAGAGACCTCTCTAGGGCCCAACATCAGCAGTGCTGTGGGACACCCCTCTTAGTAGATGGGAGACACAGGGAAGCACCGGGGTTCCATCATTACTATCTAACACATTACTGGGGGAGGGGACTACAGACCACTCTAGACCGATTGGGTAAACACTAAGGTTCATGTTTGCTTATACTTTCTCAATATCAGGTATATTTACATTGTTTTAAACCTGCTCTCGTTTTAATACGAATGTTCTAGATTCCCATGGTTCAGGCTCATTTCAGTAGTCTGCTTCTAAATAGAATATTGAATCTATCTGTCTGGGTGGGAGGGAGGGTCGGGACCTTGCCCTGTTGGTCAGGTACTACCTTCTCCCCCAATTAGGCCTGCACACAGCCCCCCGACTTTGAGGAGGGATTGTGTGTGTATTGAAGTTACTACTTGTTAATAGAATAATTACAGGTATATTTAGTGACCTGTCTTGTGCTTTTATCCTCACAGTAGGGGTGAGACTCTTTTCCTCCTCCCCTGGGTGGATTCTATTAATCTATACTTTCTCCTTTTCTCTCTCCCTCTCTTGCCCCCCCCCCCCCCCCTATCCTTTTTTTTTTTTTTTTTTTTTTTTCGGATTGTTGGGTCCCCCCCCCCCTATTTCCTCTAGGCAGCCAGAGCGATGGACTCCATAAAGGTATTATCGCTCAATGCAAAGGGCCTAAACATCCCAGAAAAACGGCGGATGCTTTTATCTGACCTCAGGATTTCCCGGGCAGATATTGCATTCGTTCAGGAAACCCATTTTAAACTTGATAAGCTCCCGTTGCTCAAAAACAGATACTTCCCAATGGCATATCACGCCACTAATCCTACAGCCAAAACCAAAGGTGTATCCATACTAATTTCCAGTAGGGTCCCCTGGCAACACCAAGCAGTGCTCAAAGATCCGGAAGGACGTTTTGTGTTCTTAAAGGGTCGAGTGGGTGACACCACACTCACCCTAGCGGCGATCTACGCTCCTAATGACCACCAGAACGCCTTTATATCTAACACTCTAGACAAATTGGGAGAGTTCACGGAAGGTCAGTTAATTTTAGGGGGAGACTTTAATGTCCCCCTCATCCCTTCCGCAGATACGTCCTCTGGACATTCCTCGATTCCCCCGTCACACAGAAAACATATAGCTAACTCCCTACACAAAGCACAATTGGTAGATGTGTGGCGTCTACAGCACACGGGGGAACGAGACTACACTTTCTATTCGCAAACACACAAGCTTTACACCAGAATAGACTATTTTTTAATACCCCACTCCCAACTACACTCCGTCGTGGATTCTTCGATAGGACACATTACATGGTCAGACCACGCCCCCATCACCCTCACGTATACCCTCACAGGGACATTCTCATCCAGATCCAGGACCTGGAGGCTAAACGAAAGCCTTCTCCAGATTCCCGAAGTTTTAGCGGACGCAACACAAACATTGACCTTATACTTCCAAGAGAACGATCAACGAGATTGTGATCCGGGTGTCCTCTGGGAAGCCCACAAGGCAGTCCTCAGGGGCTTGCTGATCAGACATGGAGCACGTATAAAAAGAGAAAGAAATGAACAGTTAACAACACTCCTCAAAGCCTTGTCTGTGACAGAAGCGCGCCACAAACACGCCCCATCCCAGACTTCAGAGAAGGAACTAGGGAAACTACGCACACAAATCTCTGACCTGTTACATTACAAAGCCAAAGCAGCGTTACAACGTTGCAGACAAATCAGTTATGAATCAGGAGACAAATGCGGGAAAATATTAGCCAGAGCAGTTAGGGAACAAAAACAAGCAGCCTACATACCACAAATAATGAGCCTAGACACACAGAAAGTCACTCTCCCAGAACAGATATCGAATGCTTTTAGGGACTTTTACGCCAAGCTATATAATCTCTCACATACCCCACCCACACAACTGGCCATTAACGAATACGTTTGGTCCTCTCAGATTCCCGTACTTTCTGCGGAGATAGGGGAGGAACTGGACGCACCAATTACTCTAGAGGAACTCCAAAACGCCATTGGTGACATGAAGCCAGGAAAAGCCCCGGGCCCGGATGGGTACACCGCCCAATATTACAAAACCTTCCTACCCCTCATAGGCCCACGCATGGTAGCTTTCTTCAACGCTGTTGGAGCAGAAGCAACCTTTCCAAGGGATACTTTAAAGGCTCACATATCAGTGATACCTAAAGAAGGCAAAGACCCGTCTTTATGCGGGAGCTATAGACCCATCTCCTTGCTGAACATTGATTTAAAACTATTTTCCAAAATTTTAGCAACCCGTTTGTCCCAACATCTTCAGTCATTGGTCCATCTAGACCAGGTGGGCTTTATACCCACTAGGGAGGCGCGTGACAATACTATAAAAGTATTAAATCTCCTCCATGTGGCGAACGCTAAAGACTCCCCATGTGTGTTATTGAGCACAGACGCTGAAAAAGCGTTCGATAGGGTCAATTGGAACTTCATGTTCACAGTACTTCGCCACATTGGTTTGGGAGAAAGGATGATCAACTGGATAAGTAAAATATATTCCAACCCCACGGCACAAGTGAAGGCTAATGGGATACTTTCATCCCCATTCCCCATCACAAATGGAACAAGACAGGGGTGTCCTCTTTCACCCCTTCTCTTCGCGCTCTCATTGGAACCATTCCTCTGTAAAATAAGACAAAACCAAGACATACAAGGACTCTCAATAGGTGATACTCAATACAAAATTTCGGCATATGCAGATGATCTGCTTTTCTCACTGACTAATCCTGCGATTTCTTTACCAAACCTCCTGAAAGAATTTGACACATATGGTTCCCTCTCGAACCTAAAAATTAATTTTACCAAATCAGCTGCCATGGGTATCGCACTCTCTCCCCCTACCATGCAGTCAATGCAAACTAGCTTTCGGTTTAAGTGGACGACATTAGCGTTAAATTATCTAGGTACAAACATCCCACAAGACATTAGACGTACATATGAGCTAAACTTCCCTCCTATCTTAACTAAAGCTAGGTCCCTCCTTGAAAAATGGAACAAAGGACTGCACTCATGGTTCGGCAGATGCAACCTCATAAAAATGTGCATCTTACCCAAATTTATATATCTGCTCCAAGCTCTTCCCATACACATTCCGCACTCCTTTTTCAAACAAGTACATGCTCTGTTCACCAAATTTATTTGGGCCAACAAAAAACCCCGTATCAGTAGGACAATGCTATCTCTTCCCAAACAATTTGGAGGTCTGGCTTTCCCAGATCTCAAACAATATAGACTGGCCACCCATTTGGGACGTATCCTAGACTGGAGACGCAATGTACAAACCAAGCTTTGGGTTCGGTTGGAACAAGCTCAAACAGATATACCCTTGAGCGGCGCGCTCTGGTGCTGCGACACCTTGCCCCAGAAACTGAAAACACATCCACTAATAGGTACCACACTGAGCTGCAGTAGTCAAGGTGCCATTCACTCCTCTCTCACCTCAAACAACTCCCCCTTATACCCGATCTTGGGAAACCCAAATTTTGAGCCGGGCCTCCATTCCACTGAGCTCGAGTCCTTGAGACAATTGGGCTTTGACCATGCCGCAAAATTTGTGACGAACGGTTGTTGGCCGACGATAACGGAACTAACCGACGCGACGGGTAGATACCAACTTTCCTTTTGGAAAGCTGTGCGATTACACCATTTCCTACACTCAATCCCTAACCCTCAAGACTACTCCAGACAACTGACGTCCTTTGAAGAGATATGTTCAGGCGTTGAACCAGTGGCGAGGACACTCTCTAAAATGTACGTACTACTCAATACGCCCCCCACACAACCACACCTCCCCTGCCTAACCAGTTGGGAAAGGGACCTTAATCGCGACTTCTCGGAGACACAAAAACAAAAAATCATTACTCATGCACTCAAAACATCACTATGCACCAAAATCCAGGAGACAAACTATAAGATCATGACAAGGTGGTACCTCACTCCTTCCAGACTACATAAATGTTTCCCGGCCACCTCAGATCGTTGTTGGCGATGTGGGGAGGGAGAGGGTACCCTACATCACATTTTTTGGTCTTGCCCAAACCTACAGAATTTCTGGGGGGAGGTTCGACGTATCACGCAAAAATTCACAGAGTATGTGGTCCCCGACGATGCTGCCTTCTTCCTTCTACACTTATCAACCATTCCGATTAAAAGATATAAAAAATCCCTACTACGCCACCTATTGAATGCAGCCAAGGCGTGTATACCAATTCATTGGAAAAAACAGAATGCTCCAACCATCGCTGAATGGCTGCGTAAGGTAAACGAGCTAAATACAATGGAAGACCTGGTTCTCACGGCACAACACAAAAGAGAGAAGTATTCGGACACCTGGGCTATTTGGAATGCTTTTGTTTACTCAGAGGAGGGTGTCTCCCTTCTGGGTTCATAGTTTACTCGGATGTCGCTAGAGAATACAATAGCCATTACTGGACATTCCCTCGCTCTGTCTGCCTCCCACCCCTCCCCCCCCCCTCTTCTGCTTCTCTGCTTCCATCTCCTCTATCGTTTCTTATTTTCAATCTATTCCTGTCTTACTCTTTCTCTCCTCTTTCTATGGAAAATTGGAAAAAGTTGGGAGGAGATCCATTTGTTACTGGATAAATGGGCGCTAAAGGGTAAAATTCGAACCATAAACGACCCCACACTTATAATTGTGTCCTGAACAGAAAGTTGAATATATCTACCTAAAATTTTACAACTTTGTATGTGCTTTAGGAAATATTTACTGCATTTATCTACTGTATGTTGCACTGGGACTTCTCCCTCCGTTGACGCTTAATAAAGATTATATTTGAAAAAAAAGAAATAGAACTTGTGGTTTCCAAGAAGCTGGGCAACCACAACCTTAGCCAAGCCCACAGAAATGCACTTATTGGACTTAGCAACAATTCTCAATTGGTAATCAAGTCCTCCAACAAGGGCGGCAATGTAGTTCTGTTGGATGAACTCCAATATAGAAATATGTGTTGGGACATACTTAAAAACAGACAATGGTATATACCAATCTCAGCCAGCAACATTGCCAAATACAATCTTGAATATGAACACATTATACACCCGGCCCATGCAGAGGGCTTGATTACCAATGAGATTTTTGAGGGCATACAGGTCCCACACCCTAATACCCCGACATTTTATGCTCTCCCAAAAACACACAAGAATCTGTGCAATCCACCAGGACGACCCATCGTCTCGCGTGTGGGTTAAATCACAGAACGAGCTAGTAAGCTTGTTGATGAATACCTCCGACCTCATGTTATCACATTGCCCTCCTATATTAAGGATACCACTGACTTGTTAAAAAATCTTATCGTACCAGCAAATTGCCTCCTTGTCGCCATTGACACCGAGGCTTTGTATTCCTCTATTCCACACAATCTGGGAGTGGAAAATATTTCTCAGTTTCTTGATGAACGTGGTCCCAAATTCTCTGGCATGAATCACTTCATATTACAACTTTTATCTCATATTTTTACCAGAAATGTGTTTTCTTTTGACGAGTCCCACTTCCTCCAGGTACAGGGGGTAGCAATGGGCACATGTTGCGCCCCCTCTTATGCCAATTTGTACCTGGGGGGGTGGGAACTAGATCTTTTTTCTAGTGATGACCATACCAACCTTCTCTTCCTTATTCTTCTGTGGCGTCGTTTTATAGATGATGTCTTCCTGATTTGGGATGGTTCCCCCAGTATGCTTAAACACTTTATGCAGATACTTGCTGGGAATAAGTATAATTTAAAGTTTAAAATGGATTTTCATGAGAACAGGATCTCTTTTCTGGATGTTACCATCTCTATTGAAGCCGATGGTACTATTGCTACATCACTCTACCGCAAACCTACTGCGAGCAACATGATACTGCATGCCTCTAGTGCACATCCTGATGCGCTTGTTCGCAGTATCCCCTTTGACCAATACCTACGCCTCAGAAGAAACTGCTCCAATAATACCAATTTCAAACAGGAGGCTGATTTACTTTACAATCATCTATTGGCCAGGGGTTACACCAAAACCTGTCTAAAGACAGCTTTTAATAAGGCCTGTGGTCGTTTCAGACACGAGATCCTTTTCTCTGAATCCAAATATGATAAATCTGATGTACTAAGATTTATTACCACCTTTTCTGATCAGCATCAGGTGGTACGTTCTATTCTCAGCAAGCAATGGCATATCCTACTGGTGGATCCAACACTTTCTAAATATCTAGGACCACGTCCTTAGATAACATATAGACGTCCTAGGTCCATTAAAGACTTCCTTGTACGCAGCCATTACCACAAATCCCGAGATACACAACAAGAACCACTTGGTCTTTTCCGATGCAATCGTTGTGATTTTTGTCATCTTCTCCTGGAGGGGCCCTCTTTTACTTTACCTAATTGTCAAAAGCATTACTTACGTCACCATGTTATTTGTTTGACTAAAGGGGTGATCTATATTATTCTATGCCGATGTGGAGCTTTCTATATCGGTAAAACAATTAGACCCTTATGGAAAAGAGTGAAGGATCACGTATATTATGCCACCAATGGCATATTAAACAAAGCCATTGGGTATCATGTGGCATTTAAGCACAATTATGATCCACACACATTCAAGGTTGCTGTCCTGGATCGTATTTATGATGATCCTAGAGGTGGCAATTTTGATTAAATGGTATTCTAAAGGGAGACCCAATGGGTGTATAACTTACATGCCACATCATACCCTGGTTTGAATGACATGCTCAGTTTTAAACCATTTTTATAAATATTATTTTGTTTGTACTTTGTATTATGTGTATTCTCCCTGTTTGTTTTTTTTTTCATACCACTAGTGTATACATATAATGTACCTATGATGGTTATTGTGATTAGAATATGTTATCTGGAAGTAACTCATTGTACCTCTAGCAAACCTGTTACTTTAATTGATTTTGTGTATTTACAAACAAATTTACTCCTATGCATACTACATTGTTTTTAATTTCATTTTTAGTATATACCGTGATCCCGTGTGTTGACTCATGACCTGTGACCAATCATGTTTACCTATGTCCAGTTACCAGGCTGTTTCGCCCATTGTGGCCCCCCTTCCCCCTTTTTTTTTTTGGGCTGAATGTGTGTTGCTTCTCTTCCTATGTGGGACGGGGTTTGAATTCTGTGGCCGTTTTCTATTCGGCTTGGTTCCTGTCTCTGCCACTTTTTGTGGTGCGCCGTATTTTCGGCTTCTGTGCGGCGATTTTTTGATAGCCGTAAGCGGGTGCTGCCCTTTCCTGCATGTAGGATGAAGTTCTATTGTTTGTTCATGTTCCGGTGTTTGGGATGTATTCTGTTTGCGCCGCTATGCCTGCTGTTTTTCGCCGGCTTTCTGGCTGTTTTATATCCAACACGCCGCCGCCCCCATGTGCCGAACTTTCGGTTCCTTCTGCATTTGTCACATCACTGTTTTCACGGACCACCGCCCCGCCCCGCTCCGCCCCTCCTCCTTTGTGTCTGTTGGTGGGTGGGAGCTTGTGGCCAAGCTTGATCTGTCTCTGCATTGCACTGGCGGCGACGGTGTTCCCTTTGCCTGGACATGATTTGCCACTGGCTGCGGCTTTCTCCGCCCTCTTGTCTCGCGGGACCCCTGTAGTATTTTCCCTGTCTCTGGTAGGCTGATTTTTTGGCGCCAATTGGGCATTGTGTGTCCACCCTTTTGGTTTTGGCGCCAAAACATACTATAAAGCACTTGCTCTGCTATTCCCAACCCAGGTACATCTCTGTATCTTCCTGAGTATATACATCCTATCTAACCACCAGTAAGTACTATATTCTGCACCAGAGCCCTATAGTGTTTTGCCCTCTCTCTAATGTTAACTTTCTTTATGTACTATATATTATTTCTCCCTTTTTTCTTATATGCTCTGTTATAGGCTCCCCTAGTGCTGCTTGCATGGTTCTACATGGACTATTGAGCTGATGAATTCTAAGGGCTGTTTGGAGCCATGTTGATTGATGGAAGCCTATGGCAACTATTGAGTTCTTCCTTTGCTGGATATGTACCCTGTTATTGCTGGAACATAATGGCAATTTGTTGGTTCTTTTGAAATGAACCCGGAGATTAGATATATATGGAAACAGGTACATATCGCCCCGCTTATTTATATTGTAATTTTTACACATTATTATATATTTTCTTCTGTTTCCCCATTTATTATATTTTTTTTTCTTATGGTGGTCACCTATTTCTATTGACAAGACCCTTACATCTATAGCGAAACAATTTGAACTATGATGTTATTGAGTTTCATCTGCTGTTTTACGGTATCAAATTGTTTTTGTACTTACTTTTTCTTTTTGTGTTTTAGTGAGACCCTTTCTTGCATTAATTGAAACCTGTATGTGTCCTGAAGAAGTCTTTTCCAAAACGCGTAGACGCATCGGGGCTCTTATCATGTATATTCCTATGTAGATGGTCTTTGCTATGCATGCATTTGTACTCAATAACGTTTACTATATTATTATTTTGACTATGCTTCCCTAGGTTTGCTATGCCTCTAAAGTCCGACCAGGGGCTCCTTATTGAACCCCCTTTTCTTCTTTCTTGCCATTCAATTATACGGATGTGGCCATAGGAGTGGTTCCCTTTATATTTTATATACAGAAATAGTAATGAAAGAGATTCATTTTTATAAATGAGTGTACTGAGTGTACTGAGGTTTGTATGTGTCTTTTAGATGCTCACTTGGTACAGTAATTAAAGCATATTTTTCCCATCCCACTGCAATTTTGCCCATAATTCACAGCAGTGTGCTGCCTGTCCCAACTACTTGTTCCCCTCTGCGTGCCTAAAGTTGAACCCTAATTCAAACCCCCACTGCCGCCTCCAGGAGAAAATTATCTATAGCTCTGAAAAAGAAGACAAAGGAAGTTCTTCCTCCTGCAGCAGACTGATGACATCCTCTCAGCCTAGGCAAAGTCACTTGAATGGAGCTAAATTACTGTTTTTTTAATAGCAAAAGGGTACATCTTTTTTTTTTAAATAATCTGTTTCCCTATGTTGTGACATGTCAGGAATTTAGGAATGCAAACTTGTAAATATACTGTACGGTTTACCTCTTGTGCCATCATGTGCTTCAGATTACAATGCTGCTGCAAGATAAACCAAATTCCTCCACTTTTGTAAGTAAATGTCAAACGCTGATTATGGAAATGTTTTGAATTGCAATTCTCTAAAGCTTGGTAATCACAGATAACAAAAGTGCTTTAAACTAGAATATAAACAGAATTAACATAAGCTGCAGACACGTCCAAAAATTTTCTGGTGGATAATAAAAAAAGAATAGAATACAGAATATTATCTGACTGTAACCTTTTTTTTCACTAAGTTCATTTTCAGTTTACGACTCCCTCTGCTTAGCCAGTTACAATTTCTTTATATGCAGGATGAAATGCACATACTGGGGGTCATTTACTATAGCGCCAATAAATGATCCTGCAGTCCCAGAAAATAGCACCCAATTAAGGCCAATTAGGACTTCAACTCTCAGAAACTGGGTACAAATGCAAATGGAAAGCAGCGCTATTGCCGGCGAACATGCCTGTCAGATCACATATGTGGGAATAGTGGAAGTCAATGGGGCTCGAACCTACAAAATCCATAGTTCTCACTCAAGGCTTATGCCCTGTACACACGGTCGGACATTGATCGGGCATTCCGACAACAAAACACATGGTCAGAATTTCTGACAACAAGGTCCTATCACACATTTTCCATTGGAAAATTCTATCGTGTGTACAGGGCATACTATGCAAGTTCTTTTCCATAAAAAGTGTATGGGGACCTGGGTCCTGCCCCAGGGGACATGTATCAATTGGAAAAATGTTTTTAAAAAGGACGTTTTTGCAGGAGCAGTGATTTTAATAATGCTTAACCACTTCAATACCAGGCACTTAGACACCTTCCCGCCCAGGCCAATTTTCAGCTTTCAGCGCTGTCGCAATTTAAATGACAATTGCGCGGTCATACTACACTGTACCCAAACAAATTTTTTATCATTTTGTTCCCACAAATAGAGCTTTCTTTTGGTGGTATTTGATCACCTCTGCGGTTTTTATTTTTTGCGCAACAAATAAAAAAATACAGAAAATTTCGAAAAAAAACTAGTTTTTCTTTGTTTCTGTTAAAATTTCTGTTAAAAAGTTTTTGTAAATAAGTACGTTTTCTCCTTCAATGACGGGCACTGATATGGCTGCACTGATGGGCACTGATGAGGTGGCACCAATGAGGTGGCCTATAACAGCTTCAACTCTTCTGGGAAGGCTGTCCACAAGGTTTAGCAGTGTGTTTATGGGAATGTTTGACTATTTCTTCCATAAGTGCATTTGTGAGGTCAGACACTGATGTTGGACGAGAAGGCCTGGCTTACAGTCTCCGCTCTAATTCATTCCCAAGGTGGTCTGTTGAGGTCAGGACTCTATGCAGGCCAGTCAAGTTCTTCCACCTCAAACTCACTCAACCCGATAGAAAACCTTTTGGCTTAATTAGAGCAAAGACTGCGAGCCAGGCCTTCTCATCCAACAGCAGTGCCTGGCCTCACAAATGCACTTCTGGAAGAATGGTCAAACATTCTTCTTGATTTATTCTGTGATATTTGGTGGTTCCTCGTAGGTGAGTGTAGAAAAGTGATATTACCCTCAAATTTTTGGGAATTACATTTTGATTTCTGATGTTGGTACACATATCACATTTTTTGGGCTCAAATTATGATTATTTGGAAATAAAAAAAGCACAAAAAATGGTGACTCATTTGAAATTTGCATCAGCAATGGTATTGTTTGTGGTTTGAAAAGACACCTGTTTGAGTTTGGGCAAAGATTGTTGTGAGATGGAGAGTAAGTGAAAGTGACAGAGAAAAATATATTTTACCAAAACATGAAAACATTCCACATTCTAGTATGCTTAAAGTGGAGTTCCACCCACTTTTAGAACTCTTCAGCATCCCTCACTAAACTGGGCACTGTAAACGAATTGGATATTTTTTTTCTCAGCACCTACTGTATATTTGCTGTATTCATTTTTCACTTCCTCCTCCCTGGCCGCGGCCCATCGCATCATTTCCTGTTTGCAATGCCTTCTGGGAAGGGGTGGCAACTTCCTCTGAAACTGCCGTTGCTAGGGAAACCTGACCTGAAACCTATTACACCGCTTGTGCTGCACTGAGCATGTGCGAGATCTGCAAGGATGAGATCCAGGAAGAAATACAGTCTGGCTTCAGATGCCCACACTTAAGATGGCCACGGCCTGCTGCAAGTTTATAAAATAACAAACTACTGCTATAAACTAACAAAACAGACCTTAGTTTACAGACTAACTTTACTAGAATACATTAAGCTCGTGTATTATAGGGGTATTTTTATTTAAAAAGTATCATTTCGGCTGGAACACCACTTTAAAAACAAAATAGATTAAGTAGAAGCAACAATGTTGCAAGGAAAAATTATTTCAGAAAAAGATACATTTCATCTCAACAGTAAAAGGATTTATTTGGGGAAGTTACAATTGTACCATTAGACTCAATGACTAAAACTTGCATTGGACTATAATAGCGCTGATTTTCACTCCCAAAAAATGCTCTTTAACACAGCGCTCATTTTGGTATTTACTATAGCGCCCTGTAAAAAAGACATTGGAGCTAAAATGAGAGCTATTTGCAGGTCTGAGCATGCTCAATTGTGCTGGCACCTAGTTGTACAGAGATGGGGAATTTATCTCTTCTCAGACTTTTAAAGATATTTCAGTATAGAAATCACTTTTTCACACAGTTTAAAAGCAGATTATCTTTAAACAATATACCACATATTTCAGTACCATTTAGGCAATTATATCATGCTCTAAACACTATTTCCATGTGCACTACTCCAGGTTTTAGCAGAGTAAGGGTTTGGGCACTATTTGTTTTCTGGGAACTATAATAAATTCGATTTTGGGAGTATTTTTTTACCAGCGCTATAGTGAATACCGTTTTAGCACTAATTAGTGGTGCCTACCACGTGATATTTCACGAAGTGTTACGCTTTTGCGGACGCTTTAGTATTTTTTTAACCACCTTCCCCAGGTGTTCTCTCTGATCAACCTCTTTCCCACTACTCTCCATTCTCCTATTCCATCCCTCCCCAACTTTCCTTTCACCCCTCTCCCTCTACTTTACTCCCCTTTCTCTCTTATTTTTCTTATTCTCTTTTCTTCTCACTCCCGGCTACAATTTTGCTCATACAATGTAAATGACCTTAATGTTGCCTCCAAAAGAGGACAAATCCTCTATCAAATGCACAAACGCCGCCTCAGATACGACATCTTTGTCCATTCAATGGGAGGCATTAAAAGCAGTTTTACGTGGAACCTGTATTCAATTGGGTACATGTCTGAAAAAGGAACGTTCGGCCGCCATAATGGCTGCAATCCAAACACTTAGAAACTGAACACAAATGTTCCCCAACAGTGACGACACTGGTGGACATTTTCAAAGCCCGATCACAACTCGGAGAACTATATGAGACCTTTGCGCACACATATGCAGATAAGCTGGCTTTCCACAAGTATAAGTTTCAAGACAAATCTGGTAGGTTCTTGGCTCGCTCCCTGCACCCAAAAGTCTTTTCCACTTTTGTGCCCCATATTCGGGGGGGGCGCAGGGAGAATTGATCTCCTCACCTTCTAAGATGACTGAGGAATTCAGAGACTTCTATCAATCCCTGTACAATATCTCTGTGACTCAATTGTCAGGTTCTCCTTCTACCTTGGCAGAAGACCAATTATCCTATGTTTCGGAAACCGTGCTCCCTACTTTGGGTGATGACAGCATTACTGATCTGGAAACTCCTATCACAGAGGATGAAGTTGCCAAAGCCATTGCGAGTACACCAAGTGGAAAGAGGCCCCGACAGTTTCACTCCTAAGTTTTATAAACTTTTCACTCCCCTTCTCACGCCCTTCCTCACTAAGATGTTCAACTCTTTGTCAGAGGGCTCAATGTTCCCTCCAAAAACACTGAAAGGCTCATATATCCCTCATCCCAAAGCTGGACAAGGACCCCACTATGTGCGCAAACTATAGTCCGTATCTTTAATTGGTGTCGATTTGAAAGTCTTTTCTAAAATCCTGGCCAATAGGTTACAACCATTGCTACCCGGGTTAATCCATCTAGATCAGGTAGGCTTTGTGAGTGGCCGTGAAGCTAGGGACAATACTCTAAAGAATCTTCTTCAAACTAACTATGCCCAGACCCATGATATTCCATTAGGCCTCTTAACAGTCGATGCAGAGACGGCATTCGACTGAGTACACTGGCAGTTCCTTCGGCTATCCCTGCAACAAATAGGTTTGGGAACTAATATGATAGCGAGGATAATGTCCCTGTATTCCTCTCCATCTGCTAGGATTAGACTTAATGGTTCTCTGTCTCCAACCTTTTCTATCTCTAACGGTATGCGACAGGGATGCCCTTTGTCCCCCCTCCTCTATGTTCTTACTATGGAACATTTGGCTATTGCTCTACGTAACAATTCCTCTATCCAAGGTATAACAGTTGGGCCCACCCATACCAAACTCGCCCTCTTCGCAGACAACCTGCTCCTGTTTGTGACACGCCCACACACATCCTTGCCCTCAGTATTACAGGAGTTTCAGAAATTTGGAGCAGTTAGTAACTTCAAAGTTAATTACAATAAATCAGAAATCCTTAACATATCCCTGCCTAAGTCAGACCTACAAAGACTCTCGACTACTTTCTCCTTCAAAATCGGTTCCGCTTCCATCAGGTACTTCAGAATTCAAGTACGGGTGGATGAATTCCAGCTCTTTTCCGAGAACTTTACTCCCTTACTCCTTAGAACCCAAGCGTATTTATCTACCTATGCGTTCAAACAACTCTCATGGCTGGGTAGAGTAAATGCCCTGAAAATGGATGTTCTCCCTCAGTTCTTGTATTTGTTCCAAACCATTCCTATACACATACCTAATTTGTACTTCCAGGAAATTACACCAGCTATTTTCCAAATTCATTTGGAATGCTGCCCGTTGCAGAATACGATATAAAACATTTTCTCTTCTAAAGGTTTGGGGGGGCTGGAGCCCCAGATGCCTCCGTATAGCATATAGCAGTGGTGCTCACTTGCACCACTCTTCAACCAAGCTTTGGGTTCACTTGGAAAGCCATATGAACCCAATTGAACTCTTCGCTCTCCCATGGACCTTGCCCATGCTTTGGGGGGGTTCAGGCCCCCTCAGTGACCTTACCCACAGGGGCGTAACTACCACCATAGCGACCCATGCGGGCGCTATGGGGCCCGCAGCCGAGTGGGGCCCAGTGAGGATAAGAGCACCGCCGGCACAGTCTCCCAGCCAGGGGAAGAGAGAGGAAAGGAAGAGGCGAGCTGTCCGTATCAGCAGGGAGCTGAATTGCCCAATGTAAGAGCTTTCATTAGAACTTCCAGTGTTCCTGGGACTCACGTCACATAGCTCCACCTTTTGGCCCGCTGCCTTTGATAGATAGAACG
This sequence comes from Aquarana catesbeiana, assembly GCF_042186555.1. NCBI lineage: Eukaryota > Metazoa > Chordata > Amphibia > Anura > Ranidae > Aquarana > Aquarana catesbeiana. Next base: position 286,646,199 of record NC_133324.1, read on the forward strand.
GTGATCCAATGCGGGACATGTGACATCATCAAGGGTGTCGGGCCAAGAGGTGGGGCTATGTGACGATGAGCCCCGGGAAGACAGGTAATTCAAATGAAAACTATTACAGTGGGCAATCCCGCTCTCTGCTGATCCGGGTGGCTTGCCTCTTCCTCTGCATAGGTGGGGCTGTATGGGGCACAGGCAGACCAGGCTGTATTGGGCACAGGTCACGCTGTATGGGGCACAGGTCACGCTCTATTGGGCACAGGTCACGCTGTATTGGGCACAGGTCATGCTGCATTGGGCACAGGTCACGCTGTATGTGGCACAGGTCACGCTGCATTGACACTAGGGCAGCTTTGGGGGGGGGCTGTTTGCAGGGGGGCCCCATACAACATTTTGCTATGGGGCTCTGCTATTTCTAGTTACGCCCCTGCTTACCCATCAAACGATTCAGATCTGGGATTGCATACTGTTTAGGCCAGGGGCTTATCAAACCACATGGGGCCTATGACTCCCTTCTTTGGCTTCCCGCCAGCTATGCACGAAACAAGATTTGGACCCTGGCGAAAAGAAGATCACAGGAGACTTGCCCAAGTCCTTCGAGCAGTCCCCACTTTAAGGACAGATACCCCTCCAGGTCCGCTTTCCCTACACCCCATGCGGTGGCTTCAGAGACAACAGACTACTTCTTACATCCGGACTTTCCCATCCATCCCATACATCCTTGCTGAACTGACAGGATTTGAGGAACTGTTCCTGCAGGCAGAACCTCCAACACATGTGGTATCTCAACTTTTCTCCCTCTTGCTCAATACCTCATCTCCTGACCTTCCACCATTTACGGTGGCCTGGGAGACAGAATTACGTCACTCTATCTCCCCTATTAACTGTCAAAAATGTTTTATCCTGACTAAAGCTCACAAGCTACCACTAGCCACTAAGACCCAGGAAAAAGGATTTAAACTGGTAACGAGATGGTAAGATGCCCTTCAACTATACACCATTTCAACTCGGCAGTACCAGATACTTGTTGGCGGTGTCTTGACTCCCGAGGTACCATGCTCCACATCTGGTGGAATACCCTCCTGTACAGGGATTTTGGCAGCAGATCTTCAAACTATACTGTAAACTGATGGCGACTTACATTCAACCTTCACCTGAGGTGGCTCTCTTATCTATACTCCTTGGCAAATTCAAATCCATCAAAAAAGATGTATTGTGACACTTTCTGGTAGCGGCCAGAGTAGTGATTCCCAGTCACTGGAGAGCGAAAACCATGCCTTCCATGTCTGTTGGTGGAGGAATATGGTAAAGATGAACAGTTTTCTTGCACTTGGACTTCATGGTCCATGTTCCAATACACCTCTGAATTTATCTCCTGGGCTGAGAGTGGCCTAGACGACGTCGCCTTGGGACTATGATGGAGTGCTCCTTGTCCCCTATCTTTCCTCTTTTCTGCCCCTATTTTTTTCCCTCTATATCTAAATACACCCTTAGGAATCCATTGAGCAAATGTACCATGACTTTGACTTATCCATTGTTACTGGTTCAGTATGTGACCCTTATGACATATTTTTATAAATACAGGTTTTTTATATAACCTTTCCTGATGCACTACGTACAGAACACTTATGACCCCCTTTTCTGAAATGCTGGTGAAGGTTACTTTAAAGCGGGGTTCCACCCAAATTTTGAACAATATCTGTATGTATTCTCTTCCTTGCCTAATGCTGACATGCTGTTTAAAAAAATTTAAATCGCCGTAATTACCTTTTATTTTTCTATTCTTCTTTGCACTTCCTGGTTCTCCTCCCGTGGGAGTAGGCATGTTTCTAGCCTCTCCCAGACTCCTGGGAGCTAGTCTCAGGCTTCCCAGGATGCCACTGAGCATGTGCGGGAACGAGCAGTGAATGCTGGGAGCACAGCATTCACCACATCCAGGAAATAAATGCTTGTGGGCTTCAAATGCCCACAATGAAGATGGAAACCGCCTGCAGTGAATAATATAAGTTATTCTTTCCGACGAAATCTGACACAGGCGGACATATTACACACAATATGTGAGTATGTAATGCTGAGAAGAAAAGTTTGTGAATGAACTCAAAAAAAAAAAAACGATAGATAGGTGGACCCCCGCTCTAACCTGTAATGTTTGCAGGGGTTGCTCCCACAGATGGTCTCCTGATGTGCTTTATAAACATGTTCTCATTCCATTTATCTGTAACCTAGACATGCATTTGTTCCGACGCAAATGATACTTATTGTTGGTGTACCTTACTAATGTTTGTAATGTTTACATTTTCTCTGTCTCTCCAATTTTCTTTATGACTCAAATAAGACTGAATTCAACATTTCATAAGCATATATTTATTGGTTTGCACAAAAGTTATAGCTTCTACAAACTATGGTACATTTTCTGAAATTTACGCAGCTTTTAGTTAATGAATTCCTATCTCATTTCTTGAGGTGCTAAAATGGCAGGGTAGTACAATACCCCCCCCCCCCAAATGACACAATTTTGGAAAGTAGTCACCCCAAGGAATTTGCTGAGAGGCATGTTGGGCACATTGAATATTTTTTTTTGTCACAAGTGATTGAAAAATGACAAAAATATTTTTTTTTACAAAGTTGCGAATTAAATGATATATTGCTCACACATGCCATGGGTATATGTGGTATTACACCCCAAAATATATTCTGCTGCTTCTCCTGAGTACGGGATACCACATGCGTGAGAGTTTTTGGGAGCCTAGCCGCGTACAGGACCCTAAAAACCAATCACCGCCTTCAAGATTTCAAGGGCATAAATTTTAGATTTCACTCCTCACTACCTATTACAGTTTCGGAGGCCATGAAATGCCAAGATAGCACAAACCCCCCCCCCCATGACCCCATTTTGGAAAGTAGACACCCCAAGCAATTTGCTGAGAGGCATTCTGAGGACATGGAATAGTTTATATTTTGCATCAAAAGGGCCAGGAAATTTACAAACATCTTTTTTTTTTTACACAAAGTTGTCACTAGATGATATATTGCTCTCACATGCCGTGGGTGTATGTAGAATTACACCCCAAAATACATTCTGCTTCTTCTCCTGAGTATGGGGATACCACATGTGTGAGCTTTTTTGGGAGCCTATTCGCATACAGGACCCCGAAAACCAATCACCGCCTTCAGAATTTCTAAGGGCGTAAGCTTTAGATTTCACTCCTCACTACCTATCACAGTTTCAGAGGCCATAAGGCCATAAAATGGCAAGATAGCACAACCCCCCCCCCCCCCCCAAAAAAATGACCCCATTTTGGAAAGTAGACACTCCAAGCTATTTGCTGAGAGGCATGTTGAGTCCATGGAATATTTTATATTTTGCCAAAGGTTTCAGGAAATTTACAATTTTTTTTTTTTTTTACACAAAGTTGTCACAATGATATATTGCTCACACATGGCATGGGAATATGTGGAATTACACACCAAAATACATTCTGGTGCTTCTCCAGAGTATGGGGATACCACATGTGTGAGACTTTTTGGGAGCCTAGCATGCGTACAGGACCCCAAAAACCAATCACCGCCTTCAGGCTTTCTAAGGGCGTACATTTTTTATTTCACTCCTCACTACTTATCACAGTTTCGAAGACCATGAAATGCCAAGATAGCACAACCCCCCCAAATGACCCAATTTTGGAAAGTAGACACACCAAGCTGAGAGGCATGTTGAGTATTTTGCAGATCTCGCTTTTTGTCACAAAGTTTTGAAAACTGAAAAAAAAAATACATTTTCCTTTTTCTTTATTTTCAAAAACAAATGAGAGCTGCAAAACACTCACCATGCCTCTTAACAAATACCTTGGGGTGTCTACTTTCCAAAATGGGAGGGTTTTGTGCTATCTTGACATTTCAGGGCCTCTGAAACTGTGATAGGTAGCGAGGAGTAAAATCACCATTTTATACCCTTAGAAAGCCTGAAGGTGGTGATGCCACAAAAGGCATGATACCAAAAAAATGGAAAGAAAAAGAAAGACTTTCAGAAAAGAAGTGGTTTTATAGGATTGAATACATACACAGTATGCAATATTTGAGTAGTAGAGATGAAGAACAAATAGGAAGATTTGAAAGTATATAGGAAAAGTGGTAGTAGTTTTACGAATACAAGGACATTTTCTGAGGGACGGGTGGAGGACTAGAAAGGACTAGAAAGATGGATGGAGTGAGCCAAAGGGAATGGGAAGAGGAAGCGAACGTACAATGGGGGTGGGGTCTGGGAAAGAGAGGGTGGGATCATTGATGGAATGCAATTATTTTGTAAAATGTTTTTGTATATGGAAAAATAAATAATAATAATTAAAAAAAAGGAGTGTGAGTTTCTGCTCACAATATTTTGGTGTGTTTAGTGACTACACATACAATTTACAACCAAAGATTTGTGTGTGACTACACTGGTGTTGTGTGCAAACACTATATACACACATTACAAATCGTGCCTTCAACAAAGACAATTTGCTGTTTCTCTGTAAAAAGGAATGAAATCGGAGCAGAAAACCCCATGATTATGTGATCAGTCTTATATTAGAATAGCACATTTCTTGTCCAAGAGATGGTTTGTAAGGTTACACTTCCTACTGTATGGCACTCTGTTCCCTGCAGAGAGGAATGGAGTGTGATTGCTAAGAGAAGAATTCCAATACTCACCCACAGAACTCACAGTAACCCTAGGACCCATCCACATCAATTCCCAGAACTACAAGTGACTCCCATAGCCTGCCCTGAAACTACAGAGGCTCAAAGGATCATGGAACATGTAGTATCAGGACTGGTAAAGGAAGGAAATAGGAAGTCAGAGAACTTTGACATTCAGCCAGGTGGAGGAGTGCCATCACAGACATAGAAACCTGCTTTATACAGCTAAACCAGGTAAGTTACACACACACTGATATTGGGGTTGTGATTCATTTACATGCACAATGCATCTGTTGTTTTGAGGAGGAAAAGCTGGAGTTCTTTATTAAGTACAGGAAAGGAGCCTGTACAGCTGTGGATGACTTAGGGCTCATGCACTCCACATCTCAAAGAAGCTAAAAGAAGCGGCTCCTACAGGCTTTTGAGCTTTTTTGAGCCAGCAGGGCAGGGTAAAGGGGTCTTTAGGATGGAAGACAGGGGGTCAGTAGGGAAGGGTACATGGGTCAGCAGGACAGAAGACAGGGGGAGTCAGTAGGGCGGAAGACAGGGAGAATCAGTAAGGCAGGGTACAAGGGTGGGCAGGACAGAAGACAGGGGGTCAGTAGAGCAGGGTACAGGGGTCAGCAGGACAGAAGACATGGGGTCAGTAGAGCAGGGTACAGGAGTCATCAGGACAGCGGAAAGGGGAGTCAGCAGGGCAGGGTACAGTGGGTCAGCAGGACAGAAGACAGGGGGTCAGTAGGGCAGGGTACAGGGGTCAGCAGGACAGAGGAAAAGGGGATAAGTGGGGCAGGGTTAAAGAGGTCAGCACAACGGAAGACAGGGAGTCAGTAGGGCCAAAGACAGGGGGTCAGTAGGGCAGGGTACAGGGGTCAGCAGGACAAAAGACATGGGTTCACTACAGCAAGGTACAGGGGTCAGCAGGACAGAAGACACAGGGTCAGTAGGTTAGCATACAGGAGTCAGCAGGACAGAAGACAGGGGGTCAATAGAGCAGGGTACAGGGGTCAGCAGGGTGGAAGAAAGAAGGTCAGTAGGGTAGCATACAGGGGTCAGCAGGACAAAAAACAGGAGGTCCATAGGGCAGGGTACAGGGGTCAGCAGGACAGAAGATGAGGTCAGTAAAGTAGGGTACAGGGGTCAGCAGGACAGAAGACAGGGAGTCAGTAGAGTAGGGTACAGGGGTCAGCAGGATGGAGAAAAGGGGAGTCAGTAGAGCATTATACAGGGGTCAGCAGGATGGAGGACAGGGGGTCAGTAGAGCAGGGTACAGGGGTCAGAGGACAGAGGAAAGGGAGTCAGTAGGGCAAGAAACAGGGGTCAGCAGGATGAAGGACCATGGGTCAGTAGGGCAGAGTACAGGGGTCAGCAGGATGAAGGACCGGGGTCAGTAGGGCAGGGTACAGGGGTCAGCAGGATGGAGGAAAGGGGGTCAGTAGAGCAGGGTACAGGGGTCAGCAGGATTGAGGACCGGGGTTAGTAGGGGCCAGGGTATAGGGCCCCCATTCCTCTTCTTAACCAAAATCCCCCCACCCCCTCCTAGCACAGATGCCCCCTGTCTATTCCCTTTACTCGTACACCCCCAGTCTTTCCCCCTTTACTCTTTACACTCCCCAATGACTGCCCCCCTCTCCCCAGTCATATGGGGGCCCCCATCGAGTTACCTTCAGGCTGACAGCAGGCTGACTCTCAGCCTTTGAGTCCAGCGATCAGTTGGCAGAGCTCTCCGTCATGGACAAGGAGGTGAGAGGGAAGAGAGCGAGGGAGCTGGCTGGTCCTGTCTGAAACTGTACAGGTGCCTGGGGGGCATGTCTGTGGCCATTTTTGTGCATCAGAATGGCTGGGGAAAAATTGCCATCTTGCCCCCTGGCATTGGCTCCTTCCCGCCTCCCTCTCCTGTGTATAGGTAAGCATCATAGGTAGCCCGAGGAAGAGGCAGGCTCAACCACAATCCGCTCTCCTCTGTGTATGTGTGAGGCTTCTGGCTGCCTGTCACATTTACACAGCCATGCTTGTGGCGTGTGGGACACCAGACACCCCGCACAAGCCGCAGGGCGGGCAAGCCACTGGAGCCAAGTGCTGGAACTTGTCCAGCACTTGGCTCCACTCAGGGACAAAGTCTTCATTCACTGAGACACCAGGACTTGCAACAAGTCCCGTGACAGTCCCGGGGAATCCGGGACGGTTGGGAGATATGCATTCTTCTAAGTGCCCACTAACTCTTCCTGGTGCCCCTAATTGCCCCTTGAGATAGTCATACCTTAAATAGGTAAATAAGTCCATTAGTCCTTTGTAAAAAAGAGTCCATACCCTGGAACTCTGACTGGGTTCCCACAAGGGGTGGCTTAGTGCAATCAGTTCACATTTCTAGCAGCATCTTGTTCCTTTAAGTGGGAAGACGTGGAACCAAACCTTTGGCCGTCTTACTAACTGCAGCTCCCCCAAGAAGTGGTCCCCTCTCTTTTTATATGCTTGCCGCTTCAGAGGCAGTACTTCCTCCAAAAAGAAATGGGGGGGGGGGACCTGGCCAGCAGTCTTAACCCATACCTTCTAGGGAGTACCACCCCAGCCAGGCAAACATATGTTAACAGTGAAAATAACAGTGAAAATACACACTCACATTTAAATAAACAATTTCACAGTGACATGCAAACAAATAACCATAACTACAATAATTAAAACATATGGACTAAACACATTCAACTCTACAGCGTTCATGCTTCGAGTTCCAGCGGGTGGTGGGTCAACAAAATAAGTTGTCAGGCAGTTTACAAAATAAGGGATTAATTTATTCATCCTGTGAAACTACATTTGTTCAGTGAAAATAGGGAGAAAAATCTGAAAATAGCACATTATGGGCATTAAATAGAGCTGGTAGTATTTAGTAAGTATTTATTTCCTGTGATCATCATCTCCATCTAGTGCCCATAATGTGGTTCTTTCCTAATTCATGCTATTCTATGTGAATGAATAATATTTAACCTGGAGAGAAAATAGCTTAATAAGATTTGTTTATGCTCCCATTTGCACCAAACAAATGTACATGCTGCATTTTTATGCAGCACGTCACACCTCAAACTAGAAGAGCAGTTATCTCATGTGTACAGATACAGTATATTCTGTATTATATTAAACATATTCTATGTACACACTTGTGATTAGTACTGGTAGCTTTTTTCCAGTATGTAAATTATTAAAAGAGTTGAGTGCCGAGCTTGTTACTTCCCATCTGAAATTAACAAAGAATTTAAGCTTAATGAACAGGCCTCCTTGGCTTGGCAGGCATGACTTGGCAGCAACTGTCTTCACCTTTGAGCTTATTAGCACGGAGGCATGAAGAGAACTGGACTTTATACAATGAAGATAATGCACCCGTTGCTATGGTCACATCTCCCCTGCAGCTAATCCTAATCACACACTTCTCACCTCTTACCCCAACAGCTCTGAAAGATACAAGTGAGAAAGCTGCAAACCCCAGCCAAGCACTAAGAACACTTTCCCATGGAAGCTTCTAGATACACTAAGGGGTTATATATACAGGCGTCTACTGCAAAGAGCATTTTCCTAGAACAATATTTTTTGAATGGATTAATGGTCACCAAATCTCTCCCTATCATATTATTTGTAGACAATGCACTCCTTCACAGAAGCTGCAGCTATGCATAACATTTGTTTTCTGTTTCAATCATTTTTTATTGTTTTAGTAAAACAGTAAAGAACAGTTGGTAGAGTAGCGAACAATCCTCGCTTGCTCCAGTTGTGGCAGATAAACCGGTTAATATAGGTGAAGCTTAGAACAGTTCAGCGAAGACCTGACCCGCAGGTTGGGTCTGCTATGTGGCCCCCCCAACACAATTTAACTAAAATATAAGGCAGGAGTTGGACAGTAACCATTACTGATATATTGGTAGAGCGCTTAAATTACATGAGCTCTGCAATGCAGGTTGCTCTACCAGCCACCCAGTGTGTTGTGTATAAGCGAGACGGCATGGTCTCTAAAAAGCATCCTTGCTAAGGTAAAACCCAGACAAGTAAATCCGGGCAGCATAATTGCATAGTAGGTAAATTCATTCAGCAATCATTTTTTTTATAACTGTCCCCTGTAGGGGACCCTATTCCCAATGACAGGGGTGTCAGGGTTAACCAAGGGGATGGGAAGCGAGAAAAACATAAAAAAAATATCCTATCAAAGGTAAGCATTGAATAAAGTAGTTGAAGAAAGGAAGGAAAGAAAGAAGATAAAGGGGTGAGTCCATCCAGGAATCCGTGCTCGGTCAACGAGGAAAACAGCTTTAAGAGTCTGAGATCTGTAGGTATGTAGACCAGGGGGACCATATTTTCTCGAAAAGGGGTTGTTTGTCACGCAGAACACGCAATATTTTTTCATTCAACATGATCCACGTTAGTTTACGTTTCATCAAAGCTATGTCTATAGTAGGATTTTTCCAAGCTGGCACAATAGCAATTTTAGCCTGCAAGATTATAAAGTATATTAACGTCTGAGTGTGCCTAGGGATATTTTCCACCGGTTTATTCACTAGCATCCCTTTTTTACAATATTAACCAATGTGACCGAGAGTATGAATGAGTGGATCCTCATCCAGAAGTAATGAACCTTGGGGCATGTCCACCATATACACAGTGGTGAACCCACCTGTCCACAACCCCTGAAGCAAGAGGCTGAGGTGCCTGGATACATTTTGGAGAGGTGCTCAGGTACCAAGTACCATCTGGCATATACTTTATAACCTGCCTCATTCAGGGTAACGTTTAGGATACCTTTGTGGAGTCGGGTGCTCCATTTATGCCAGTCCTTTGCCTCAGGGCTTATTTCCAGATCCCTCTCCCATGCCACCTGATATGATAGCCTGGCGGGGAATGGTAAACTGTTTATATAGCACAGAGATGCCCCCCCCCGGAGAGCCGCATCCTGCACGCACCTGTTTTCGAACATAGTGTGTAATGATTGAAGAAAATGCAGAATTAGTTGTAGACAGAAGCTCTCCCCGGGGGGCATCTCCAAACTGCCTGTGAAGTGCAAGGAAGGAAGTATTCCTCTGTGATCTAAGTAGTTGCCTATGCAGTATAGTCCATTGTTTACCCACCATTCAAATCTATTGAGCTGCATGCCAGGGGGGGAACAAGGGATTGCTGAAGAGTGGAGCCACGTGGGTATGTGCTGACCATAGGGGCCATCTCCTGCAACTAATTTCCCAAATGCATAAGGAATGGGAAAGCATTGGACTGAAAATAGCTTTACAGTGCTTTGGGGAAGTCCAAAGGATGAGGTGCACGCTTGGGACTCCAATGAGACTATAACATTTGTTTTCTAAGAAAACAAATGATTGTTTTGGGTTCTTCTTTGAAGTATGTTTTACAGGGATTAAGGTGTACCACAAGCAAGCAGACAAATTCGATTATTCTGCTGCTCCTATTGCATGTTAATCCAGGCAAAAGAGGAACAGGTGACAATAAAAGACCTCCATGTAAAACCTCTGTTTTTGGAAAAGGGCTAATGGAGACAGAATCCATAACAATGGCACAGGAAACTGTTGGGAAAGTCAAAACAGATACACCCTAAATAGAAACATGTGCCCGTTTCTATTTCAGAGTGAAATAGCAACGGGCACAGAGTCTGCTGAAGGGGCCCTTATGTTTTGATACTGCTCCCTCTACATAGAGGTTTGAAAATTACATTACCTGAAACAAATCTATGCCTTTTGTATCATGCAATATGTCTACATTTTAAAACACTGCCTTATTATACATTGGATGTGAACTTTTCTATTGTCTTTGTGTCAGGACGTGGATCTGAATCCATGACCTCTGCTGCATCAGGCAGTGGCTTTTCTTGCTGAGCCACCTGAAATGCTGGACAGCATCTTGTCTGATTTCTTGTGTAATCTTGCCCTGTGTCTTGTTCAGTGTCGGCTGGTGGTATATTTTTTTGGGGTGGCGGCAAACAGTGCACCCCCTGGTAAGTTAATCACTCAAAACACTTACTCGCAGTGCGTCTCCTCCTCGGCACCCTCAGCCAATAGGGTAGCTTCTCCTTTTGGCCAATCGGGAAATGGGTCTCAGGACCCGCTTCCTGATTGACCGGGAGGCAGAATCAGTGCGATAATAGCGAATATTCATTCGCTATTGTCACACAACTGGGTGGGCTTCGGGCACAGTGCTCTGCGCCCTGAGCCCACACTTTTTTAAAGCCTATTAGAGCCTCTGATTCTAATCACGTGCTTTCAAAAAAAATCCCCCATTAGAATCCATGCATCTGGCACCCTGCATGTAGATCAGGGGGGCGGACGCATGGATGGGGGGGGGGGACAGTGCCCATGCACCCCCTATGGATGGGCCGCCACTGGCCTTGTGTCTAGAGTGAACCTTGAACGCCTTGCTCATCCCATGAACTACCTATTTAAGCCGTGCCTTTTCACTTCCTGTTTGCCAGATTATTGTGCTGTCTCCATGCAATATCTTGCTCTTTTGCATACCTGTCCTTATCTCCACTACCACTCATTACCAACCTTTGGCTTGTTCCTTGACTACACTTCTGCTTCATCCCCACTAGGGATGTGCGAACGGTTCAGCCCGAGCATAAGTTCGGGCCGAAATTTTTTATTTTTTTTTAACAAAATTCGGGCCGAAATTTAGCTGTTCAGACGTTCGACGAACAGCCGAACAAACGGGTAGTTTGACCGCTTGTTCGCCCCCCCGAACCGACCACAATGCATTGCGGCACTGAAAAGTGTATTGCAAGCCCTGATTGGCATGGAGAGAGATAGAACAGGGCTCTGTTCAGTGCTATCAGTTAGTTTTTGTGCTATACTGTAGTGTAGTGAGGAGGACCATCATTAAGCTTTGCATAGTGTGCAGCTAGAGTAGGGACAGCTCAGATAGTTTCACTGTAGTGTAGTGAGACCGTGTCATTCATACATACATTAGTGTAGAGTAGGGACAGCTCATATAGTTTCAGTGTAGTGTAGTGAGACTGTGTCAGTAATCTTGACATTAGTGTATAGCTAGAGTAGGGACAGTTCAGATAGCGTCAGTGTAGTTGAACACGTCTATTTGATTGCGTTACTGCCAGTTTTACGCCATTTACTTATGTGTGTGTTAATGCCAGTTTAACGCCATTTACTTCTGTGTGCGTTACTGCCAGTTTAACGCCATAACCTTTTTCTGTGCGTTACTGCCAGTTTAACGCCATATAGTTTTGTGCGTTACTGACAGTTTAACGTCATTTACTTCTGTGTGTGTTACTGCCAGTTTAACTGCATATAGTTTTGCGTGCGTTACTGCCAGTTTAACGCCATATAGTTTTGCGTGCATTACTGCCAGTTTAACGCCATATTGTTTTGTGTGCGTTACTGCCAGTTTAATGTAAATAATGATATATAGCTTGATGATATAGATAAAATATTAACAATAAACGATAAATGATGTGCAAAATCGCTAATTGTGATTATGCAAATTGCTAATGATGCTGTGCAAAATCCCCTGAAGAAGTTACGTGAGGTGACACAATGCATAGGGAGTAACCCGACCGCACGAGAACCGGAAGTGACGCACAGAGGCACCTGTAAAGCCGCACAATTTACAGACTTGCTGTTTTTATTTTACACTGTTGTAAGTACCCACTTGGCTTTAAATAAATTTATTAGCTTATTCAGTATTACACTATGGGAGATTCTTCTTTATTCTTTGCATATATCTGCTGGAAATGAACACATTCTAAGCCACCATCCACCATACCACGGTTTAAGAGGGATATCTATTACAACACCCTGCAAAGATCTCCAGCCACACCCATCTCCATTGCTGTTTACCATTTCCTTGGAGGTAAGAGGCCAGTACACACTGAGTGTTACACATGAAGAGTGATACACCGGCGGCTGTATTGAAGAGCACATTGAAGCACTATCTGCACTTTCATTTATCATAGACTTTATCATTTTCAATAAGTGAACTTTCGCATCTGTATTGAGGTAACTGTGTGGTATTGGGAATTGTCAGCACACAATCACAATTTTTAGCACAAGCATTGTTTTATTGGTATTATACATCATTATTTATTTATTTTACATATTTTGTGGTTACACTGGAATTAGGGCATTAATATCTAGGATCATTATTACATTTGCACAGCGCTTAGCGCACGCACTCTGATTGTTTTATTTAACACTGCTTATTGTTGCTTTCAGCGATTTTACACAGCAGCATCATGCATTTTTGCACAGTTGCAACATATTAAATAACGCAACTGGTTTTAGGGACTTTAAATGAAGGCGTGACCTGGTAAGGCCAGTTCTTCCATCCCTCGGGACTTTAAATGAAATTGTGGCCCGGTAGGGTCACATATTTCCATCCCTGTCATATTCAAAAGGGGGAGAGCAAGGGGGCGGGACTTTGAGTGAAGCATGTGGTAGCAAAAGCATCATTTGGTGGAACATAAAAGGAGTTTATTGGTTGCCATCAGATAAAAAGCAAGGTACATTGATAATGGATAAAGATATGTGGCGCTACTCCATCAATCATTGATAAATAAATAATCCAAAATCACAACTAGAATAAACTATGCTGTCGGATGAAGTACACACAATGGGCTCCACCTTGTATATAGTTATAGGCCTAGAGATGAATATCGCCGTACATAAGTAAATCAAAGAAAAAAATATGCAATAAACACAATAAATGGTGAATACCAGTAATCAAAATGCTTAGAATCAAATGTGTGGTTATAGTGCTCACATGAGTTGAATAAAAATAATAATATCAACCACCTCTCATCAGGTGGCAAAAAAAAACCTGTGAATATAGTGAACTGGCTTCCCAGGCTGAAAAACACACTAGAACTCCATAAACAAACAGTGTCCAATGTATCGCAGGCACCAGCTGAAGATCAAATCATTTCTAGTACTGATGTCAAAAATACGTAAATCTTCAGCGTGAGCTAAAAAGTGGATGTATTAGACCAACATACAGTGCAAAGAGTCCCTACGGTCAGCAAGAATTCCTATATGATCGACTATCTAAAAAATATTTTTCACAATAATGCAATCATATCATAATAATCTAGTGCATAATAAGTGATAAAAAATGTAATACAATAAATCATAATTATAAATATTATAAATAATTTAAATTGATGAAAAATCAAAATATGATAGGACAGATAATCCCACAAACGAGACACTGTCCCAAACAGTGACAATAGTGCAATTAGTCCATACAAAAAGTGCAGTAGTGATTGGTGACTTCCACACAAAACAGTCTTTGAATATGGTGCAATTTGTGCAGTGACTGGTGCTTTTCTTCTATGCACGTTCTAGTGCATCTCCCAATTGTTTCCCCTAGCCTCTCACCTCCAGCAGCGGCCCCCAATGGGCCAAGTAGAGCGGGTAGATAATCTAGGAGAGGATGTGTTTCCTTCAGTGTTTCTTTAGTGTCAAATGAGTCCGTCTCTCTGCAACTCCTCCCGCAGTTCCCAGCACTCCCAGCAATCCCAGCAGTTTGTTTAAAAACAAAGGAGAGGTCTCATGGTGCAGTATTAAATACACGTTTATTGAAAAACATAGCAACTTACATTTAAAATAGCAGCAATCAGTGGATGTCAAAAAGCTTCCGGGTTCGGCCGTCCCCGAGAAGCGTCGGCACCTGACTCCTCCTACACTGACGCGTTGCGTCACACCACGTGACTTTATCGAAGCGTCGGCACCTGACTCCTCCTACCCTGACGCGTTGCGTCACACCACGTGACTTTATTAAAGTCCCTTTGATAAAGTCACGTGGTGTGACGCAACGCGTCAGGGTAGGAGGAGTCAGGTGCCGACGCTTCTCGGGGACGGCCGAACCCGGAAGCTTTTTGACATCCACTGATTGCTGCTATTTTAAATGTAAGTTGCTATGTTTTTCAATAAACGTGTATTTAATACTGCACCATGAGACCTCTCCTTTGTTTTTAAACAAACTGCTGGGATTGCTGGGAGTGCTGGGAACTGCGGGAGGAGTTGCAGAGAGACGGACTCATTTGACACTAAAGAAACACTGAAGGAAACACATCCTCTCCTAGATTATCTACCCGCTCTACTTGGCCCATTGGGGGCCGCTGCTGGAGGTGAGAGGCTAGGGGAAACAATTGGGAGATGCACTAGAACGTGCATAGAAGAAAAGCACCAGTCACTGCACAAATTGCACCATATTCAAAGACTGTTTTGTGTGGAAGTCACCAATCACTACTGCACTTTTTGTATGGACTAATTGCACTATTGTCACTGTTTGGGACAGTGTCTCGTTTGTGGGATTATCTGTCCTATCATATTTTGATTTTTCATCAATTTAAATTATTTATAATATTTATAATTATGATTTATTGTATTACATTTTTTATCACTTATTATGCACTAGATTATTATGATATGATTGCATTATTGTGAAAAATATTTTTTAGATAGTCGATCATATAGGAATTCTTGCTGACCGTAGGGACTCTTTGCACTGTATGTTGGTCTAATACATCCACTTTTTAGCTCACGCTGAAGATTTACGTATTTTTGACATCAGTACTAGAAATGATTTGATCTTCAGCTGGTGCCTGCGATACATTGGACACTGTTTGTTTATGGAGTTCTAGTGTGTTTTTCAGCCTGGGAAGCCAGTTCACTATATTCACAGGTTTTTTTTGCCACCTGATGAGAGGTGGTTGATATTATTATTTTTATTCAACTCATGTGAGCACTATAACCACACATTTGATTCTAAGCATTTTGATTACTGGTATTCACCATTTATTGTGTTTATTGCATATTTTTTTCTTTGATTTACTTATGTACGGCGATATTCATCTCTAGGCCTATAACTATATACAAGGTGGAGCCCATTGTGTGTACTTCATCCGACAGCATAGTTTATTCTAGTTGTGATTTTGGATTATTTATTTATCACTGATTGATGGAGTAGCGCCACATATCTTTATCCATTATCTATCTTGGGGAATTGAGTTTACCTATCTATGTTGGCAGCTCTCTATCTGGTATTTTACCGTCAGTTTGGTAACTCTCTGTGTACATTGGGTTTTTGCGCACTGGTTCTTATATATTCAAGGTACATTGATAAATATGCATATACATGGTGGTAATGCATGGGTAATACAATACATCTCAATCATGACTTGAATATCACAAGAATTAGCAAGCAATGTTATATATCACAAGAAATGGCAAGCAACAACTTTCCAAAGTGCACCAAAAATATCATAAGGGTAAGATTATAAAATATAATAATGCCTGCAGAGACTCGGGCCTCTTGGATCCTTAGGTAGGGTATGTGGTTTAGCTGACAAGGCTATATGGATATAGGGTAGCAAGGCGGGTGGCATCTCTACGCGTTTCGTGGCTGAAGGGCCACTCGTCAGGAGCCAGCACTTGATGTTTCTAAAAGTAGAGATATTGGCATTAACTTAAATAATGGTTAATAAAATGAATGCATAGGTACGCGGGGGTGAAACTAGAAAGGCCCCCAAACCCAATGCATTCTAACTTACTCGAATTCAGAAAAGATGGAGGTGTGGTGTCGGGCAGGATGAGCCATCCAGGCGCACTCCCCACTGGGAGCCGCAGCGGGCAGACCAGCAGCGGCGCCCCAAAGGCACCAACCAGGGCGGGCACGGAACCAGGCAACCTAGGTGTGGGGTGAAAAGTAAGGTAAGCTAAAGAGTTAACAGGGGGAAATTAAGAAGCGTGAATGGGTGAAAAAAAGGGGAAAAGTGGGGGGAGGGGGGAGGAGGTGAAGGTGAAAGCTGACACTGCAAAGTGATGTAAGGAATAGGTGAAAGGATGCAGGAAGTGCCACCATAGGTAGAAAAGAACAGTATGGTGTGGAAAACAGATATGGTGATGATTGGATACCTGTAATAAGATTGGAGTGATTAGGAAGAAAGAGAACCTGAGTTTTGTGTTTGCCGGTGTGAAGAGAAGCCTCGTGTGCCGAGCACCGTCCGGAAGGCGCCAATGTAAGCGCTGCAACAGGACCGCCCACTGACGTCACGCCGCATAGCGCTACAGGGGGAGGGCAGGACGTGCCGGGCGTAATGTCCGGCCAGCCCACACCAACAATCCCTCAGTATGCTTGCGAGCGTAGCTCCCACATGTCATGGCGTGACGGCGCTCAGGAGGACGCCGCACGTCAGACACAGGATGCGTGACGCTGATGCGTTGTGGCAGTGCCCACACCCCTCCAAGCGCACAAGGGGTGGGGAGTGGGAGGAGGCCCGTCAGACACATCACAGTTCCCAGGTAGGAAAATAAACCCAGACGGCAAGCTAGCCCGGCCCGATCTCACACCGCCACCAAATGAACCGAGACACAATAGCGGATACATTGTGAGTAAAAAGGGGGATATTGCAATTAAATAAATTGAGTTAATAACAATGTTACTGGATAAACCAATAAAAAGGTGAGTCTCCAAGGGCACTTCTAGAATCAGACTTAATTGCAAAGTGGATGACAAAGGCTAAAAAATTAAGCATTTCCACGTGCTTCCATCCCTAAATCTAATATTAAATAGCGAAACTGGTTTTAGGGACTTTAAATGAAGGCGTGACCTGGTAAGGCCAGTTCTTCCATCCCTCGGGAGTTTAAATGAAATTGTGGCCCGGTAGGGTCACATATTTCCATCCCTGTCATATTCAAAGGGGGGAGAGCAAGGGGGCGGGACTTTGAGTGAAGCATGTGGTAGCAAAAGCATCATTTGGTGGAACATAAAAGGAGTTTATTGGTTGCCATCAGATAAAAAGCAAGGTACATTGATAAATATGCATATACATGGTGGTAATGCATGGGTAATACAATACATCTCAATCATGACTTGAATATCACAAGAATTAGCAAGCAATATTATATATCACAAGATATGGCAAGCAACAACTTTCCAAAGTGCACCAAAAATATCATAAGGGTAAGATTATAAAATATAATAATGCCTGCAGAGACTTGGACCTCTTGGATCCTTAGGTAGGGTATGTGGTTTAGCTGACAAGGCTATATGGATATAGGGTAACAAGGCGTGTGGCAGCTCTATGCGTTTCGTGGCTGAAGGGCCACTCGTCGGGAGCCAGCACTTGATGTTTCTAAAAGTAGAGATATTGGCATTAACTTAAATAATGGTTAATAAAATGAATGCATAGGTACGCGGGGGTGAAACTAGAAAGGCCCCCAAACCCAATGCATTCTAACTTACTCGTATTCAGAAAAGATGGAGGTGTGGTGTCGGGCAGCACGAGCCATCCAGGCGCACTCCCCACCGGGAGCCGCAGCGAGCAGACCAGCAGTGGCGCCCCAAAGGCGCCAACCAGGGCGGGCACGGAACCAGGCAACCTAGGTGTGGAGTGAAAAGTAAGGTAAGCTAAGGTGTTAACAGGGGGAAATTAAGAAGCATGAATGGGTGAAAAAATGGGGAATAGTGGAGGGAGGGGGGAGGAGGTGAAGGTGAAGGCTGACACTGCAAGGTGATGGAAGGAATAGGTGAAAGGATGCAGGAAGTGCCGCCATAGGTAGAAAAGAACAGTATGGTGTGGAAAACAGATATGGTGATGATTGGATACCTGTAATAAGATTGGAGTGATTAGGAAGAAAGAGAACCTGAGTTGTGTGTTTGGTGTGAAGAGAAGCCTTGTGTGCCGAGCACCGTCCGGAAGGCGCCAATGTAAGCAAGCAAACAGTTGCAACATAGTCATTAAATGTCTATGTACACTAAACATAGGGCTATTGGTACTTTAGCTATTTTGTACATAAATATATACTATGCGTTCACATTAGTATATTAATACCCAGAATTACTATAATACGTGCACACACCCAGATTGGTTTGTTCAGCACTGCTTATTGATATTTTTACACAGCACCATTATGCGTTTTTGCACAGTCACAACATAAGCACTTTAGTATTCATCTACACTGAACATAGGGCTACTGTTGCTTCAGTTATTTTGCACAGCATTATTATTTATCTATTTACATAAACGCAATTAGCAATTTTGTACATCATTTATCGCTTATTATTAAATATTTCATATATATCATCAAACTGCGCTGATCATCATTTACTTTATACCATTTAAGTGCATTTGACACACTTTGGATCTAGCTGCAACTTATCTGATTAGAATATACTCAGCGATTTTACATAGCAGCATCATACGTTTTTGCACAGTTGCAACATAGTAACTCTATGTTTATGTACTCTGAACACAGGGCTATTGGCACTTTAATATATACTATGCGTTTACATTAGTATATTAATACCCAGAATCACTATTGCATTCGCACAACACTACGTGCACATATTCAGATCGGTTTGTTCAGCACTGTTTATTGTTGTTTTTTAGTGATTTTTACACAGCTTCATTATGCGGTTTTGCACATTTACAACATAGGCACTTTAGTATTCATCTACACTGAACATAGGGCTACTGTTGCTTCAGGTATTTTGCACAGCATCATTAGCAATTTGCATAATCGCAATTAGCGATTTTGCACATCATTTATCGTTTATTGTTAATATTCTATATATATCATCAAGCTGCGCTGATCATTATTTACTTTATACCATTTAAGTGCATTTATACACTTTAGATCTAGCTGCAACTTATCAGATTAGCATATATTCACTTTGATAGCGCGAAGGATCTTACTTACATTATCACTGCCAGTTTAATGCCCTATATTTTTGTGCATTACTGCCAGTTTAACGCCATATCGTTTTGTGTGCATTACTGCCAGTTTAACGCCACATAGTTCTGTGTGTGTTACTGCCAGTTTAACGCCAAATAGTTTTGTGCGTTACTGCCAGTTTAACGCCATTTACTTCTGTGTGCGTTACTGCCAGTTTAACGCCATATCCTTTTGTGTGCGTTACTGCCAGTTTAACGCCATATTGTTTTGCGTGCGTTACTGTCAGTTTAACGCCATATAGTTCAGTATATTATAGTGTATCTGTGGAGTGTGTCTGTGTAGCTTGAGTACTCAAATTAAAGTGCACCAAACACCTCTTTACATGTATTAAAATGGATCTACGTACAGATTTCAACTTCTTCTTTACATTTGCTTATAAGCACCGCCCCCTTCATCACAATAATGTCTGGGAGGACAATAAGGAGAGGCAGACGTTCCCTTGTAAGGGGGCCAGCAACAAATGTGTCCACAGGCAAAGGTGGACGTGGTGGTCACTCCTCAGGCAGGGCATCATTTCCTCTGTTTAATGAGTTTGCCCATGCTATCCAGCCACAGTATGCAGAGGATGTGGTGGACTGGCTTACTAAACCTTCCTCATCCTCTGTCACGCAAGCAGAGACAAGTGTGCAGTCCCCTGCAGTTGCCAGAGTGGATAAACCTGCCTCCTTGTCCACATCTATTCCTGCCATAGCCCCAACATCAGCCATTGAGGAGTCAGCTGAGTTATTTGACCACAGCGTCAGCCACTTGCTCCTTGATGATGCCCAGCCATTACTGGATTCAGATGTTGGTTCTGAGGTTGAAGATGACAGGAACATGAGCCTAGAGAGAGGGAGGAACACGGGTAGACAAATTGGCATTCATGTTCCCAAGTTGTCTCCAGTGGTAATGATGATGATTTATGATGAGGTCACTGACGCGACCCGCGTGCCAGATAGAGCAGAGGAGGAAATTGAAGGTGAGGCGGCACAACCCCAAGGAGGCTGACATCAAGAAAGAGAGAGCAGCCACCTTATTCCATCACCTTCTGCAGCTGTTATCTCCCGGCTCACTCCCCAAAGCTCACCTGTCTGGGCCTTTTTTAGCACATCTGCAGCAGATCGCACTGTTGCTATCTGCAAACTGTGTCTCAGGCACATCAAACATGGCAAAAACACCAACAATTTGGGTACCACATGCCTAACAAGGCATTTAACATCCAACCACTCAGCCTGTTGGTAAGAGCACCTAAAAGCCACACAAAAGGGGCACAAATCTGTCCCTCCTCCTCCTCCTTACCCACTTCAGTCTGCTCCTGCTATACTGAGTTATTACCCCTCAGCAGCCTCCACTGACAGGGATGATGGTATAGCACAGGGTGTCCCAGGTCCTAGCAGCACATCTGCCAGCAGCACACCACCAGCTGTAGGCTGTAGCTGGCAAATTTCTCTGCCCCATCTGCTGCAGCAGAAAAAAAAAATACAGTCCCTGCCACCCACATGCCCAGCGTCTAAATGCAAGCTTGTCAAAGCTGTTGGCTCTCCAACTTCTGCCTTTCAGTCTGGTGGATTCTGCCCCTTCCGTGAATTCGCACAATGTGCTGTACCACAACGGAAGGTTCCTAGTCGCTACTTCTTTTCACGTAAGGCCGTTCCATCTCTGTACTATCACATGGAAGGGAATGTTCTGGCATCGTTGGGCAAGGCAGTCAGCCGTAAAATCCACCTTACTGCTGACACGTGGTCCAGCAAGCATGGGCAGGGACGATATATTTCATTCACAGCACACTGGGTAACACTGCTTGCAACTCGAAAGGATGATAGGACAAGGCTCGGTGCTGCAGCTTGTTGTGCCCCCATGTCTCCATACAGCTGGTGGTGATGATGCCAGACCTGTGAGCTCTACCCCCTCCTCCGCCACCTCCATGCCCTCCTCTGCAGAATTGTCCTATGAGCATCAGGTACCCCCTAAGCGTTCAAAGGGCTATTCCATGAGTGAGGCTAAAAAAGGTGCCATGCTGTGCTTCAGCTGGTGTGTTTAGGGGACAGGAACCACACCTGAGCAGAGATTCTTGCAGCTCTGCAGGGACAGGCCCAGAGGTGGTTCAAACCCCCTGTCAGCCCTTAGGCTCGATTTACACCTATGCATGTTGCTTTTGAGCGTTTTTGGAGTATTGATGTGAACATGTTCCATAGGAACCCATGTTAAAAAATTCCCGTGCATTTCTGCAAAATGCAAAATGCATCAAAAAACGCGCTAGTGTGAATGGAGCCTAAGACAGGGAAAGTTGACACATGTGCCATACTTGGCACATGTCCTCAATTTGGTGGTGCAGCGTTTCCTAAGTACAAACCCAGGGTTGCAAGATGTACTAAAACAGGCCAGAAGAGTCTGTAGCCATTTCAGGTGGTCATACACAGCCAGTGCTTGGTTGGCTGAAATTCAGCGAGAATTCCACCTGCCTGTAAACCGCCTGATTTGTGACATGCCCACTAGGTGGAACTCAACTTTGGCAATGCTGCAGCAGCTATACATGCAGCAGAGGGCCGTCAACGAGTACCTGTGCCAGTACGACAGTGTAGTGACAGTGCATGCATCAGTGACACAATCCCTGTTGTGTTCCTGCTGGAGCAGACTCTGTATGGCATTATGGACAGGGCACTGGAGGCAGAGCAGCAGGAGAAAGAGGAGGACTTCCTTTCCTCTCAAGGCCCACTTTATCCAGACACCATCATTCCTATGTCACAGAACACACAGGAAGAGCGAGGGGAGGTGGATGAGGAGGACGATTCTGGCACTTTCATAGGTTTCGAAGAAGAGGAAGACAATCTATAAGCGATGGCTTTCCAACCCCAGGACCCTTGGGAGTAGTACGTGGCTGGGAGGAGGAAATTCCAGATGCTGTCATCCTGAGTGACCCAGAGGAGTCTGCTTCTCAAGCCTTGGCAAAGTTGAGGTGCATGGGCAACCTCATGCTTCAAAGCATGCAAAAGGACCCAAGAACACATGGCATAAAGGAGAAGGATGATTGCTGGTTGGCAACCCTCCTTGACCACCATTATAAGAGGAAGGTCTCAGAACTCATCCCGTCCCCACAGAGAGTGCAGAAGATAAAATCTCTTGAGGACACGTTAAAGAGGATTCTATTGAACGTTTTTCCTGACTCCAGTAGGTTACAGTGTGGTGGAAAACGGCATTTCAGAATTTTTTTAGTCTTCAGTGCCCAGAGCTGTCAGCTTCCACATCCCATCGGCAGAGCCTGCATCATGGTGGACGATTACCTCGGGGTCAAAACAGAGATGGAGAGCTTTCCAGCTAACGATCCACTGACTTACTGGGTCATGAGAATAGACCACTGGCCAGAACCCCCTCAGGATGCCTTATTAGGACGAAATGTCGGGACGGGCTCTGCTGATGCCACTGCGTTGCTTTGATTTTATCCAAACGCTTTTAATGTCTTCTCAAATGTGAGTGACCATTTTAGCATTTTCAATAAATATTTTACATCTAAACGGAATCACACTATGTGGCCCAATTTTTTTCTCCTTTTGCCATATGTCACACTGAGAGGAACTGCTCACGAATTCCGGTTGCTATTCATATGGTGGATACTCACTGATGTCACAATCGTCATGGATCCACATCCGATTCGGTCTAGATTGGAAGTCGTGGTTGCTGTGCCTCCTTGGGTGTGTTACACCAAAAGCTTGGTTGGGTTCAACCTGTCTGTTAAGCCTCCTTCCTTACGGTGGTGGATTATCTACAGACAACCAGTTCACATTTATTTATAGTCACCATTTTGATGTCATTTATGGACTATATGCACTTTACATACACTTTACATACACTATCACTGTTGATATACACTTCAACAATATTGTTTTTTAATAATAATATTGTACTTGCACTTATATATACCCCAATTTTTCATTGGGATATCTTCACTGTTTTTATCATTGCATTAGTGCTGCACTATACTATTTTATTTTGTTTCACTGACCAGAACTTGCCCAGTATGCTATTGAGTTGTTGGGCTGCCCCACATCCAGCGTGCTTTCAGAACAGGCATTCAGTGCTGCAGAAGGTTTCATTACTGATTATAGAACGCGTCTGTCCACAGACTCCGTGGATCATTTGACTTTTATAAAAATGAATCAGTCCTGGATTACCAGCTATGAAGCCCCTGATGCTGATGTCACTGATTAAGTCTTTTTGGAATGTGGAATCTCTGCAGGACTTCGAGGCTGCCTAGCTTTGAGGGTGTTCAATCATTTCATTTGATAGAATGTTTTTGGTATAGGTTTCGTGGGCACAATTAACACCCAAAGACCAAATTTTCTGCACCTGTTTGACAGGTGCATATCATTGCAATTTTTACAGCAAGGCCAATTCTTGCTTTCATCAAGATTACCTCTATAATCCATCTCCACCATCAGGAACCAATTAGTGCTTAGATTCCCCCGTCTTGGGTGACCCCGTGTCATCTACCAGTGTGACCTGCTTGCGTACATATGCAGCTGGTCGGTGGGAGCCTCTCTAGCTGCTGGTCCCTGAGTCTGACCGTGACACTTTGCTAAAAGAAAACTGCTGCAGATCCCCATCGGGATGTTACCTATTAGCAGCTCACATTCCTCTCTCTGCCCATGCAATAATTACACTACATGGCCAGAGCCTGAACGGTAACAAGCTGAGAGGACGTGGGGACGGGCAGAGAGACTGGAGCAAGCAGCTCCGGCTCTCCTATTTTCTGTTTTTATCTATCACAGTCATAGCAGAACTGAAAGCTTATCCCTTCTAATTAACAAAACCGTTTGCACCCTTTTGTTAATTAGGAGCAGCATATGCTCTGTTTAGAAGAGTGGTGCAAGCATAATGCTTGCACCAGTCTTTGCTGAATCTCACCATTGTGTTTAAAATGCGTAGATAATTCACAAATTAGCCTACTGCATTTCCATGCATTTGTAGCATCTTCATCTGCCAGGCTCTAGTAAATTCATTTGGTTATTTTGAGCTAATTCCTAAATTCAGTAAGCAATTTAACCCGTACTGTTATGTTTCAGCAGAGTGTTAAGCCTATTATCATTTTGTATCCTATATTAATTTATCTCTCCAAAAGTGGAGTTCTCATTTAAAAGATCTATGCATTTCAATGTTGCCTTTGACAATGCTTTAACCACTTGCCGACCGCTGCATGCCGATATACGTCGGCACAATTGGCACAATGGCAACAGTGGGTAACTGGATGTACCTGTACGTCCCCTTTTGTACAGCGTGACCAGACTCAGTCTCCCTTCGATCGTGTCACGGAGCAGCAGAACGGGAAGTGCATATATAAACAAGGCATTTCCCCATTCTGCCTTGTGACATGACAGAAATCACTGCTCCATGTCATCAGGAGCAGTGATCGCTGTCGTGTGAGTGAAAGCCCATTACCCCACAGTTAGAATCACTCCCTAGGACACACTTAACCCCTTGATCGCCCCCTAGTGTTTAACACCTTCCCTGCCAGTGTCATTTACACAGTAATCAGTGCATTTTTTTAGCACTGATCGCTGTATAAATGACAATGGTCCGCAGAGGTGATCAAAAACCACCAAAAGAAAGCTCTATTTGTGGAAAAAAAAAAAAGACGTCAATTTTGTTTGGGTGCAACGTCAGTTAAAGCGACGCAGTGCCGAATCGCAAAAAGTGCTCTGGTAAGGAAGGGGGTAAAATCTTCCGGGGCTGAAGCGGTTAAAGTGGTTGTAAAGCGATTGTCTGATCACAGCCCATTGGCAGTAACGCTCCGCTCTCCTGCATCTTGGTGTGCTGCATTGTGGAGGCTGGGAGCTCATTGGGTCTCTCATCCAGAACTAACTGAAACAATACCCCCCCCCCCCGTTAGTTGATTTCTGGGAGCAGAACACAGGGTCCTCTTCCCCTGAAATCACGTGGTATGTGTTCAAGGCGTATACTAGGGGACAATACATCTCATCTATAGCCCACATTAAAAAGCAACAAATAAAAGAGTCCCAACTACTACAGCAATCAGTGATAAAATAATACCTCTACATACAGTTCATATCCCACACCAGCTAACTTTGATCTACTTATGGCAGCTCAGAGAGAACTGAATTTACACATGTCGGAGATCACACGACTTGACACACATAAAGGCAGACAGAGAACTTTTGAACAGGGCGACAAAAATGGTCGCCTGTTGGCCTTATTGGCACAGAATGACCAACCACTTACACTTGTCTCCACCCTGCAGACCTCTGATGGTGGAATGGCAACATCTCCTTCGGAGGTTTTACAAACGTTTAATGCCTTTTGTGATAAGCTATATACCTCCACTCTTGCCTCTGATTTCCGGCCTGAGCGACTGCGGGACCTGTTAGATCCCTTGTTGCTGGGTTGGCTCTCGGACCAGGAGTGTGAGACATTAGTTCGGCCATTTACAACACCAGAAGTTCTGAATGCCATTCAATCTTTTCCCACTGGAAAGGCACCGGGGCCAGATGGCCTTCCAATTGATTTTTACAAAGCGCATGGAGATCTTTTGGCACCCTTATTGGCCCAGCTTTATAATACCTGTTTTAAAGCTGGAAAGTTGCCTGACTCAATGTATCATGCATATTTAACCTTAATATACAAACCCCCTAAAGACCCAACATCTTGCACCTTGTACCGACCAATTGCATTATTAATAAACGACTTTAAAATTTTGAACAAATTACTCGCGCTACGTCTATATCCCCTACTACCGTCAGTGATTGATTCAGATCAAACTGGCTTTATGCCCCGTAGATCCACTGATGTTAACCTCAGAAGATTATATACTAATATACAGTACATACCCAACATCACAATATGGTTTCCAGGACTATAGCCTCACTTGACATAGAAAAGGCTTTCGATACTGTGGAGTGGCCTTTTCTTTGGGAAACATTGCGCAGAATGGGATTTCCCCTGATGTTTATTGAATGGCTTCAGGTACTTTATAAATGCCCCACTTCATCGGTGAGATTGGGGGGTGGACTATCGGCTCCCTTTAGACTTACAAGAGGAACACGGCAGGGCTATCCTCTCTCTCCAGCGTTATTTGCCTTAGCTATTGAACCTGTGGCCGAAGCACTACGCTCATCCCCGCATATAAGATGTCTTCGTATTGGCTTGCTGGAGGAGAGGCTGGCCCTGTATGCGGATGACATGCTGCTGTTTCTTAATGATGCAGGTCCATCCTTGCAGGGTGCTCTAGATGTATTAGACACGCTTGCAGGTGTTACCGGGCTAAGGGTTAACTGGTCAAAGTCCATACTCTTTCCAATAGACCAGGCTGCCAAAACTACATCCCCCCCTGACTGTTCCCTACAATGGGTGGAAACTTTTAAATACTTAGGGGTCCATATTTCCACTCAAGCATCAGACTTTATCTCACTTAATCTAGCCCCAGTACTTTTTGAAACAAAGAAGAAATTTAAAACGTGGAGTAGCTTGCCTCTCTCAGTTTGGGGACTAGTAAATCTCCTTAAAATGAAAATAATCCCTAAATTCACATATCTGTTTCGCCACTCCCCTCAGTGGATACCTAAATCTTTTTTTAAAAAACTGAATCAGTTATTCTCATCCTTTATATGGGGCCCCTCACCACCCAGATATCAATTAGCGACTTTGATGCAGCCAACGCAGGGTGGTATGGCATTTCCTGATTGCTACAAATATTTTCTAGCCACTCAATTGGTGACGGCGACCTGGTGGTTGCAACCTGACAAAATGAATTCGTCCACAGTACTAGAAGCTACAATATTGGGCTCATTAGAAGCTCTACAACTCCTTCTTTTCAGAGGCCTTCAAGTCCCGTATCCTCTGACCCCCTCAATGCGTACCACCCTGTGGGCTTGGCAGGCAGGCCTGGCCATAGAGAAGTACATATCAAATGAGATCTCTCCTAATACTCCAATATGGCTGAACCCCACTTTAACTCACATGTACAAACTTCCTGACCCTTATGCATGGACCAAGTACGGTATAAAAATCCTTTCTAATATAATGTCACAAATGTCATTGCTTTCCTTTTCACACCTCTTTTCTATGTATAACATACCACATCATTACCGATTTCGCTACCATCAACTGTCCCATGCTTTCGCTGCACAATTTCCTCACGCCTCCAGCCTCATGGTCCAGTCGGGGTTAGAGAAGACACTAAGAACTAAGTGTGCAGAAAAACCTACCTCACAGCTATATGCACATTTGGTGTATGTGTCTCTCCCACCTCTTGATAAGCTTTGGTCTAGCTGGCAGCGTGACATTCCCGCGCTGGATAATGATGATTGGGACGATGTCTGGGATTTTCCTTTCAGCTCATTAGTTTCTATGCGTGATCGGCTGATCCAATTTAAAATAGTTCATAGAGCTTACTTTACCCCATATAGACTTTCCAAAATGAACCCTTCATGTTCGGCGGAGTGTTGGAGATGTGGAATCTCCCCAGGTGATTTTTCACACATTTTTTGGTATTGCCCACAAATCCAGCAATACTGGAGCAAGGTGCTCGATGTGGTGAATAACCGCTTCAGCCCCAGAAGATTTTACCCCCTTCCTGATCAGAGCGTTTTTTGCGATTCGGCACTGCGTCGCTTTAACTGACAATTGCGCGGTCGTGCGACGTGGCTCCCAAACAAAATTGATGTCCTTTTTTTCCCACAAATAGAGCTTTCTTTTGGTGGTATTTGATCACCTCTACGATTTTAATTTTTTGCGCTATAAACTAAATAAGAGCGACAATTTTTAAAAAAACGCATTATTTTTTACATTTTGCTATAATAAATATCCCCCAAAAATATATAAAAAAAACTTTTTTTTTTCTCAGTTTAGGCCGATCGTATTCTTCATATTTTTGGTAAAAATAAATCGCAATAAGCGTTTATTGATTGGTTTGCGCAAAAGTTATAGCGTTTACTAAATAGGGGATAGTTTTATGGCATTTTTATTAATAATTTTTTTTTACTAGTAATGGCGGTGATCAGCGATTTTTATTGTGACTGCGACGTTATGGCGGACATGTCGGACATTTTTGACACATTTTTGGGACCATTGTCATTTATACAGCGATCAGTGCGATTAAAAATGCACTGATTACTGTGTAAATGACACTGGCAGTGAAGGGGTTAACCACTAGGGGGCGGGGAGGGGTTAAGTGTGTCCTAGGGAGTGATTACTAACTGTAGGGGGATGGGCTGTGTGTGTCATTACTCTGATCACAGCTCCCGATGACAGGGAGCTGTGATCAGTGACACTTGTTACTAGGCAGAATGGGGAGATGCTGTTTACATCAGCATCTCCCCGTTTGTCCTCTCCGTGAGGCGATCGTGGGTATCCCCGTGGCGATCGAGTCCGCGGGACCAGACTCACGGAGCCCCCGGCCGGCGTGCGCGCCGCCGGCGGCGCGCACTCAATGGCGCGGCGGGGAATTCAAATGGACGTACAGGTACGCCCATTTGCCCCGACGTACATCGGCGTGCGCCGGTCGGGAACCGGATAAGGTCGCATCTACTACACTGCCCCTTGCAATGGAAATCTGTCTTTTAGGTTTGATCGAAACACATGTACCAACAATAGCAAAACGCACACTGGTCGGGTTACTACTCTTTTATGCCCAGAAATCCATTGCCCTGCAATGGAAGAAACCCGCCGCCCCCCCCCCCCCCCCCCCCCCCCCCCCCTTCGTTGACACAGTGGAAAAGCCTGGTTAATAATAATCTTCCTCTATATAAAGACACCTACTCTAATAAAGAATGTCCGGCAAAGTACGATAGAGTCTGGCGTGCTTGGTTAGATGAAGCAGACACAGCCGGTTGAATATTTAACTTACCATGCTAGGGGTAACTATTGCCTACTGTTTTGAGTCCTTTAGTTTTACCTAGAGGAGTAGACATGAAGTCTCTTTGAAACACGTGAATGAATACTGGTAACAGCACACTGTGAGTCAGCTTGTTAATAAGATACTTTAAACAACATAATACCATGCCATGTGTTATATATGTCATACTGTATATACACCGTAGGTTTTTAGGTTGTATATGTATTGTCTGTCTTGAAAATTCAATAAAAAATAATTAAAAAAAAAAAAGTGGTTGTAAAGGCCTATTTTTCTTCTATAAAAATAACAAACATGTTATACTTACCTGCTCTGTGCAGTGGTTTTGCACAGAGCAGCCTGGATCCTCCTCTTCTTGGGTCACCCGTCAGAGCTCCTGGCCCCCCTCCTGTTGAGTGCTCCCACAGCAAGCAGCTTGCTATAGAGGCACCCGAGCTGAGCCGCAGCTCCGTGTATCCATTCAGACATGGGGCCGTGGCCCGGCCCCACCCCCCTCTCTTCTCATTAGCTAAATGACTTTGATTAACAGCAGAGGGAGCCAATGGCACCTCTGCTGTGTCTCAGCCAATCAGGAGGGAGAGTCCTGGACTGCCGAGGCACTTGTAGACATTGCTGGATCAAGAGGGGGCTCAGGTAAGTATTAGGGGGGGCTGCTGCACAGAAGGTTCTTTTTATCTTAATGCATAGAATGCATTAGGATAAACCTTCTGCCTTTACAACCACTTCAAAGACCCTCTCCCTGGTGTACTTTTATTTTTAGAATTATCTTTTTTGCCTTGCTTTAAAATGTCACTAAACCCACATCATACAAACTATCAGTAAATGGTGCATTACATGCTGTTTATACTCACTCAGTCACTATGAGATTTTTTTTCTGTATTCTGCATCAAACCTGGTTGATACTGCTGCTCTCTATCTCCACCTTCGGCTAATGTCACCAATTCATCTAGAGAGTTTACAGCTGTGGTGGCAACTCTGCACATGCTCAGTTTTCAGTGAGTTTCTATGCTGAGCATTTCCTCCCTATCACATCTGAACAGCCCATGTGACTATAGTCATACATGTGGGTGTATACACAGTGGTAAATGACAGCCCACTTCCTCCCTTATCCTCTATGCCCACTAACCAGTTAAACACAATTGGGGCAGGATATTACGTGTAGATTAATGGAGGCTTCACGTCCCTGTTATTCTAAGACACAGGCTGGAGGGACGTGACACAGCCTGTGACTGGCAGAAATCCACCCACAACATATTATTGCCAAAAAATAATAAAGATTTGATTTCATTTACAGATAAATAGAAGGGACAATGTAAATTAAAAGTGTGTTTTTAGTATCACTTGAACCACTTCAGCCCCAGAAGGTTTTACCCCCTTAATGACCAGAGCATTTTTTGTGATACGGCACACAATTGCGCAGTCATGCGACGTTGTACCCAAACAAGATTGACATCCTTTTTTTCCCACAAATAGAGCTTTCTTTTGGTAGCATTTGATCACCTCTGCGGTTTTTATTTTTTGCGCTATAAACAGAAAAAGACTGCCAATTTTGAAAAAAAAGCTATATTATTTTACTTTTTGCTATAATTATAGCCAAAAATATATAAAAAACTAATTTCTTCCTTAGTTTAGGCCGATATGTATTTTAAATATTTTTGGTAAAAAAAAATCGCAATAAGTGTATGATTGGTTTGTGCAAAAGTTATAGTGTCCACAAAATAGGGGATAGATTTATGTCATTTTTATAAAAAAATTTTTTTTCTTATTAGTAATGGCAGTGATATGCGATTTTTATCGGGATTGCGGCAGACAGATCGGACACTTTTGACACTATTTTGGGACCATTGACATTTATACAGCGATCAGAGCTAAAAATTGCCACTGATTACTGTATAAATGTCACTGGCAGGGAAGGGGTTAAACACTAGAGGGCGATCAAGGGGTTAAGTGTTCCCTCAGCGTGTTCTAACTGTAGGGGGATGGGCTACCACTGACATGACAGAGATCACTGTTCCCGATGACAGGGAACAGAAAATCTCTGTCATGTTACTAGGCAGTGCAGGGAAATACCTTGTTTACATAGGCAGTTCCCCGTTCTGCCTCTCTTCGCCACGATCATGGGCCACCGGCAAACATCGAGTCTGCGGGACCCACGGGCCGTTATCCTGCTTTTGAGAACTGACGTACAGGGACATCAGTTTGCGCAGAGAGCCATTCTGCTGACGTATATTGGCGTGAGCCGGTCGGCAAGTGGTTAAGGCATAACAAGAAGTCCCTTTTGAGTTACCAAATTTTAACCTATTTGGGAGTAGGGATAAGCTTGATGATCGGGTCGAACATAAGTTCGACTCAAACATCGGGTTGTTTGCCCGTTCGCGGAACAGTGAACATTATGGGGCGTTTGAAGAAAATATGAGCGCCACGGTATGCCCCATAATGCACTGCGAGATCGCAGTACATTGCTGTATGATGATTAGCCAAAGCATGCACCTGACCTGCATGCTTCGGCGAATC